>NC_079442.1:26092612-26337612 GCF_903798145.1 Danio aesculapii | reverse complement strand
CCTTATCACAAACGCAACAGTAATCTGACAGTGTTATCTTTGCTTTGGCAAAAGGTTAATTATTGTGATATCCCAATTGCAATAGAGAAATACTGGGAAATGTCTCTAGACTGATGGCATTTCATATCGTTCAGCCTTATAATCTTAAAATGTGAGCAAAATCACCTGTTTTGGGATCACTTTAGACATTATGCTACAGCAGTGTTTCCCAACCCTGTTTCTGAAGGCACACCAACAGTACACATTTTCAACCTCTCCCTAATCAAACACACCTGAATCAACTTATCATAACATCAGAAGAGACTCCAACTCCTGAAGTTAATGGGTCAGAAAAGGGAGACATCCAAAATATGTACTGTTGGTGTGCCTCCAGGAACAGGGTTGGGAAACACTGTGCTAGAGAATCATCCAGTACTAGCTCTAAAGTGATGTTTGTGAATTCGCAATGGTTTCTGCTGTTCTGACGGTCAGCTGCAGATGTGAATGAATGGCGGAAGAAAGTAGTTCCTTATACAAAAGGATTTTTAGATTCACCGTGTTTGATTTTCTTTTTTATATACATGATTATGCTGTAGAACTGTTGTATAAATGCAATATCACACGAGTAGCAGTGAGATATGGCTGTATATCATCACTGGTGGGAAATACAGCCATATCGCACTGCTACTTGTGTAATATTGCTCATGTATTTATTTTCCTTGTTAAATCAAACACTGTATATGTTTTCCTTGTTTAGAACCAACATAATTTTTTAATTGTACAAAACTGATGTCATCCATTTCTGCACAAATCAGCATAAACATAGCACAGACAAATGGCATAATTTTGAGGATTTTTTATTTTTATGGAGTCTTTTCACACTATAGTACAACATGTATTTAATATAAACCCCATGTAATCTTGTAAATCCTGGTTTATCTTGCTTCATGTTTCACACAACATATTGTATACTTTACCTGAGGTTAATAATTAATAATGGTTATTTACAATATGCTCTAATGTTTCACACTGTGTTTCGTTTCATCTGTCACAGGGGCAGTCTCTTTTGTAGTTTTTATTAGATACTACTATATTGTACCTACCTTTTGAACAGGTATCACTCCAGTGACAGATGCCTTTATTTCTGAGAGTGTGGTATAACATTATACATTGATAATTGTACTACAGTATCTACAGTTTAATGAATAGATTTTTCAGACTACATGTTATGATCTTCTGTGCTCCAGATCACATGTTTTCATCATTTTTTGACATTTATATATTTTTTGGGATTGCTAAAGTGAATACAGTGTAATATTTGTGTCTATGAGGTATGTGGTTGCTTGTCTTTTGCTAAGCATCTTGCAATTGTACAACATTGAAACAACTGTTCATTGCATACTGCACAATATTGGCAATGCAATCCAGGATTAAGACTACAAAGCTGCATAAATCCTTCCCCGTATCATTGTTGTATAACCCTGGGTAAAATGTGGTGCTAATCATCTTTCTAAGTTACAAGTGTGAATGTGTGTGTGTGTTTTTTATATTATTGATATATGATATTATTGTACATTTCCTAATCCATCCTAATATCTAACCCCAACTATGACCTTAATGACTATTAATTAAATTAGGAGTTTATTGAACTAAAAATCATAGTTTATGGTTTGTTAATAGTGAGAATACCTTAAAATAAACTGTAACTACAAAAAGTAAAAAGCGAGCATATATTAAACAGTGATGTGTTTGCTGGGCAGTCTTTCACTGACACTGAGGTTACAGCAGAAGCCCTGGTATCGTTTTTTTCTACTCTTGGCTGTTATAGCGATACTTCTGTATACAGAAATGAGCACTTGTCTGCAGAGCAAGTTTTCTCCACCGCGTCTATCAGCTGTGATCGCCGTTGCCGTTTATCAGTGTAATTAACCGGTGAACAGTGCCAGACCGTTATAGCCAATCGCAGCCCTTTCTGTTGAGAGCATAACCAGTGGTGTAAGAACTCGACGACGCTCAGACAGCTAGCTGGATATTTACATTTGTTTATTTGCTATAAATGCTCATGTTGTTCTGTGCATGTACTTGAGTTTTTAAAGGTACAGTTCATATATCTGATTATTTGTGTTAAAGGACAAAATTGTATTGCAAATAATATATAAATATAAACATATTTATACATTTTAAATACAAAAATTATTGTGCTGTGAAGTAAAACATAAAATTGTGGATGGAAAGCACTGTCAATGCACCATGATGCATCGAGATATCGAATTGAACAGAATTGATGGCATGATAAACGAACCGAACCGTGAACCAGTGTAGGTTCACAAAAAATGTTTTTCAAATGTAAAAAAAAATATATATATTTTTGTGTGTGCAGGGGCGCTGCTAAGGGGGGGTGGGGGGGAGTTAGGAGGATTCTAAGGGCCCATACATTTAGGGGGCCCCAGAGACATTATCAAGGGCCTGCGCCAATACCCCCCCCCACCCCCCCCCCCCCCCTTCACTTTCAGCCGCGATACCAACTACCACTCCAACAACCCCCCCCCCCCCTGCTCTTCAATATCAGCTTGTCATAGAGCCCATGTGTGTGTGTGTGTGTGTGTGTGTGTCTGTGAAGGTTACACATAAATCCATTCCAGTAGTACATTCTATGAATAATTACAATAATTACATCACAATAAATGCAATGAATTTACAATCCATTCTCAATATAATGTTTTGATATTTCAATATGATATTCACTCCATCCTTCAGAACAAAGTCTGATCTTCCATTCAGCTGCCACAGACGAGTGAATTTCACACAGTGAATGAGTCATGTTGTCAAAAAATGAAATCTGCTCAACCCAAAGGAAAAGAAACAAGCAGCACAGATGCACATCACATTACTAGTTCATTTTACAAAAAGTTATATTAATACTAAAAGACAAGTAGCTTAAATTGCTTTTTTTTTTTCTTGTCTTGACAATATCATGAAAATGTTCCTATTTATTATTGGCGTGTCTTAAAAACTAGTGTTTTTACAGTCAGTTGAAGGGGAAAAAGTGGCAAATTGCACTGTGTTGCGTCAGTGGCTTGTCTACAATTTCAGGTAAATATTGCAACACAGTGAACATATCAAAATGAACAAATGACTAAACTTTTGAAGTACTACAGATAAAAACTATTAGGAGAGTAATAAGACATAAGAAATTATACAATGCTCAGAATGTTTCATGTCAATAAGATACAAGGATCAAAAATTTTAATATATTTCTATACTTTCTTTACATCAAAGAAAACTGCTTAAACTAATTATGATTATTGCACAAACATATTAAGTAGGCTGTTTTCAATGTTGAAATTGTGATAATTTTGTGTGCACCAAATTGTGATATTAAAATGACACTGAACTCTGGTGCAATCATGCCAAAAGTCCTCTGCTGTCACAAAGAAATATTACATTTTAAAATATATGAAATTTTTTTAACACATTACTGCAATAATGTTTCATAACATATTACAGTATTTCAGAATTAAATAAATCTAATATCCTATTATCAGAAGTTTAGTGTTAGCAAGGTCATGGATTTAATTCTTATACCTTGAATTCACTGTAAAGGCAGTGAAACATACACCTGTTGTAAATGAACATTCGCAACAATAAGCTGACTGTAAGAAGGTTCATGTAAGAAAATAACTGTCTACATTGGTAGGGGTAGGTATCATTAGTCTATATTCCTCATTTAAACACGGATACCAAAATTACAACTGTGCAAACTAAACAAAGCAGCACTTGCTTACCGCCATCTTAAATATCTATTATGTTGACCACTTTTTCTTGTCCTGAAAATGTCACCATCTTTTGTTCGCTCAAAACAAAACAATCATTATTGAATAAAAAAGGTCACAATTACCAACCTTAGAGATAGAGTATAATTTTTATATACACTAACCGGCCACTCTTTTAGGTACAACTGCTTGTTAATGCAAATTTCTAATCAGCCAATCACATGGCAGCAACTCAATGCATTTAGGCATGTAGACATGGTCAAGACGATCTGTCGTAGTTCAAACCGAGCATCAGAACAGAGATGAAAGGTGATATAAGTGACTTTGAACGTGGCATGGTTGTTGGTGCCAGACGGGCTGGTTTGAGCATTTCAGAAACTGCTGATCTACTGAGATTTCACGCAAAATCATATCTAGGGTTTACAGAGAATGTTCAGAAAAAGAGAAAATATGCTGTCAGCAGCAGTTCTGTGGGCGCAAATGCCTTGTTGATGCCAGAGGTCAGAGGAGAATGGCCAGACTGGTTCCAGCTGACAGAAAGGCAACCGTAGCTCAAATAACCACTTGTTACAACTGAGGTACACAGAAGAGCATTTCTGAATGCACAACACATCAAACCTTGAGGCGGATGGGCTACAGCAGCAGATCACACTGGGCGGCACTCCTGTTAGATAAGAACAGGAAACACTGGCTACAATTCGCACAGGCTCACCAAAATTGGACAATGGAGGATTGGAAAAATGTTGCCTGGTCTAATGAATCTCGAGGGTCAGAATATGGCATCGACACCATGAAAGCATGGATCCATCCTGCCTTGTATCAATGGTTCAGGCTGGAGGTGGTGGTGGTGTTGTAA
Organism: Danio aesculapii; assembly: GCF_903798145.1. Lineage (NCBI taxonomy): Eukaryota > Metazoa > Chordata > Actinopteri > Cypriniformes > Danionidae > Danio > Danio aesculapii. The sequence continues at coordinate 26,333,004 of NC_079442.1, read as the reverse complement.
TGGTGTGGGGGATATTTTCCAGACTGGTTTCTTAAACATGACAATGAGTTCACTGTACACAAACGGCCTCCACAGTCACCAGAACTCAATCCAATAGAGCACCTTAGGGATGTGGTGGAACCGCTTTATGGATGTGAAGCCGACAAATATGCTACAACTGCGTGATGCTATCAAGTCAATATGGACCAAAATCTCTGAGTAATATTTCCAGTACTGTGTTGAATCTATGCCACAAAGGATGAAGGCAAAAGGGGGTCCAACCCGGTACTAGTAAGGCGTACCTTATAAAGTAGCCAGTGAGTGTAGATTGCAAAAAGAAATTTGCTGTATTGTTCACTTACTGTAAAAGCTTTTAATTTAAGCATACACTTTAAAATAATGGCTTAAATGACTGCTAAAATGTTTTAGTAAAACCTGTACTTGACATGTCAAATTGAACTACAAAGAAGTCAAATCTACTCAACAAATGATGTTACTTTTGCATAACTTAGTTAAGAAAATGTGTCTAAATAACACACATGTAATGTACCTTAAAAATCTGAGTGCAAAAACCAAAATGAAGCAAATTTCAGTGCATTTTTTTCAGCGTGTAGCATTCTGCAGTAGCCTCTTCACGACCCCAGAGACGTCAGAGTCCTGCGGTCCATCAGCGCTTCTCCTCATAAATAGAGAACGTTCTCTAGACTATTTTAAGCTGATCTAAGCATCCACCTACCACTGAGCTGTCCACAAAAAAAAAAAAAAAAAAAACACACACACACACCGCTATCTGTCTTTGAGCTGTGGGTATATGTTGTTCAAATGTCCACAAGAACTACACACAAAAACAAAACAACAGCATTAAAATGTTTATGATATCGCCCCAGATCTGACTTAATGCAATCCACAGCTGCTTTTTTTAATGAGACGTCTCATTAAAACCCTCAACGCTGTAGGTTTAAACTCAATTAAAGCAATAGCAAGAGTCATGACCGGATGAACTTGACTTACCGATGTGACTGCGGTGAGAAGAGGCTTCAGACAAATGACCCCAAAACAACACAAGGGCCAAAAATACCAGTACGATCCACGCAAACGCCCTCTGCAGCGCCCGCTCCTGCATCCTGAAACACACACACATAAATAAAGCATATCAGCTCATGAGCGATACACTGATCACAAAGGCTATTAGCGAGCATGTTTCTGGAAAGGATCTCATTCTCTCCTCTGGCGCTATCTAAATGTCATCATGTTCTCCCTGAATGTTTTCTGATACACTGCTGAGTGCTCCCAAACAGTGAATTATACAGTTACTCACACAGAGAAAGAGAGAGAGAGTAAGCTTCTAGAGATGCTGAATGCCTAGTGGTGGATGATGGTAGTAAATTTGTTTATATATAAGTCAAAGATGGAAACAAACCAATAAAAGTGTATTTTTAGACAAGACCTATTTGATTTAGTGAAGTTTCACAATCTAATTTCAAGAAGAGCATGTCATATGATTGATCGCGGCTGGCATCTCACTCGTAATCAGCAATAATCCAATTAGATCAATCCAAGCCTACTATAAATAGACTGATTTTACCCAACTGCCTCATCTTCGGTTTGGAAGGATCCCCCCTACCACCCCATCTCCTCCTTTTCCTCCTTTACCAAGGGGAGCTCTCGAGTCCTGATCTCGATTCCCCTTATATGCTAATTTACCAGGTGGGAGCCCTGAGCCCAATTATCTCCAGCTTTTCCGGGACACCATGCCAAACCTGCTAATAGCGTCAAGCATTATCTAAGTGTGAATTCTTGAATTTGTATTTGAAGAGTTCAGATGCAAAAACCTCCATATATCATCTGAAATTTCCTCTCTAAAATTTGCGTTTTCTCAGCCTCCTATGTTTATGTTCAGTTATTTCACTTTAAAGGGAATGAAAATAAAGGAAAGTAAAATAACTGAAACTACACACAACAGCCTGAGACAAAATGCTTATTTTAGATGATAATTTCAGTTTGGCACCTGAAATCTTAATTTTATTATTTGTATTGTTCATTTACACTCAGGGGCCACTATATTAGGCACAACTGCTTATTAACGCAAATTTCTAGTAAGCCAATCACATGGCAGCAACTCAATGCATTTAGGCATGTAGACATGATCAAGACCATCTGCTGCAGTTCAAACCGAGCATCAGAATGGGGAAGAAAGATGATTTTAAAAAGTGACTTTGAATGTGGCATGGTTGTTGGTGCCAGATAAGCTGGTCTGAGTATTTCAGAAACTGCTGATCTACTGGGATTTTCACGCACAACCATCTAAGGGTTTATAGAGAATGGTCAGGAAAAGAGAAAACATCCAGTGACTTACTAATTCATAAGTATTAGTTAGTCTGTCATTATTGTACAGTGTAAAAAAATTATTAGTTGACTTTACTTAAAATAAGTGAGTAAACATAGAGCCTAAGTTTTTTAAGTAAATGAACTATACTACCTGACAAAAGTTTTTTTAAGAGCAAGAAAACTTGACTTCAAGTTGATCATATCTAAAAGTGACAGAAGGTATTTTCCAATGAATCATCTGTTGAACTGCTTCCCAATCATCACAAATACTGCAGAAGACCGATTGGAACGCATATGGATCCAAGATTCTCACAGAAATCAGTCAAGTTTGGTGAAGGAAAAATCATGATTTGGGGTTACATTCAGAATGGGGGTGTGCGAGAGATCTGCAGAGTGGATGGCAACATCAACATCCTGAGGTATCAAGACACAAACCACAGGAGAGGGCAAATTCTTCAGCAGGATAGCACTCCTTCTCATAATTCAGCCTCCACATTAAAGTTCCTGAAAGCAACGAAGGTCATGGTGCTCCAGGATTGGTTATCCTAGTCACCAGAAATGAACATTATTGAGCATGTTTGGGGTAAGATGAAAGAGGAGGCATTGAAGATGAATGCAAAGAATCTTGATGAACTCTGGGAGTCTTGCAAGAACGCTTTCTTTGCCATTCCAGATGACTTTATTAAGAAGTTATTTGAGTCATTGCAGAGTATTATGCATGCAGTCATCCAAGCTCACGGGAGTCATACACAATATTAATTATTTTTCCACTGCACCATGACTATATTCAATACTGCACAATATTTCTGTTAAGTGACAAGACTTTTGTCTAAGCAAAGTCAGACCTTACTGTACTAATAAATAATTAAAAATCAAGGCATGATTTTAATTTATTTTCGTAAAATAAGTGTAATCTAGAAGCCTTTGCCTTTCATAAAAGCCACTTCTGATACCAAATGATTAACTAAAAGTCAAGTTATAATTTGTTGTTCCTGAAACTTAGATAGGCAACAAGACTTTTGTCAGGTAGTGTATGTGCATAATTATAAAAATTTAGTTTAAATCAACTTAACAGTTCACAGTTACAATAGGTTTACTCGCTCATTTAGGTCAAGTCAACTTGTCGCTTTTAGGACAATGGGTTTCCTTATTTTTTAATAAATAATCACATTTTACAGTGTATTTATAAAGATGCAGTCTGCAATGGTAAAATGTTATAGTTAGAAAAAGCTCAATAATATGTTAACACAGATTTAGCACAATAACTATTTAGCAACAGGGGCTCTTATCCACAATATAAAAGCATTGAGTTCTTTTGAACAAAGTCTGTGTTGAGTAATTACTAATGAGTCTTTGTAACATTATAATATACATTATAGATTTATTGGGGGGGTCTTTATTGCTACATTTATAGAAGTGTTATGCTTGATTTTAAATTATTGTAAACACAGTTGTCATCCATTATGAGCATGTCCCCAAAAAACCCAGTTTGAAAAAATAATGGTCATTATTAAATCTTTATACTTTACTTGAGACAACCAGATTTTACACATTTGTCAGATAGAATCATTTCAATTTAATGCAAGTTTGTATGAACACATATTCTTTTACATATTTTAATAAGTACAGTTTCATATTTTATTAGATTTCTTTTTACATAAATACATCTGTTATGCTTGCTTGTATCTTTTATTTTCACAAAAGTTCAGCGGGCTATGTATGTTTCTAAAGCATCCTCTGAATCATTAATCACTACTCAAAATGGAACATTTCCTTTGCACTCAGACTCTGATTTCTGCAACAAACCACAGCAGAATTGTCACAATCCTTGCCATCATTAATACATGCCTCATCTAAAAGCAGCGCATCTATATTTCCATTCATATCAAAACTTCTAAATAATAATTTCACGCAATCTGTGTGCTTAAAGCCTCATTCACACTACAAGCGACTCGCAGTGGCAAAAATGACAAGCGACTGTTTATTTCAGCGGAGATCGAGCAACTTCCGGTGACCTCCGTCTATGCGATCGACAGCGACCGTTGGCGACCAGGTAGGCATGTCGAGCGAGGCGACAAAGTTGAGAGTACTTCAACCTTATGCAAATGAAGAGCGACTTTCTTGAGCGACAGCCAATAGGAGCACTAGTAGAGCTCACGTGATCCTCTCTCAGCTCAGAGGCCGGTTGTATTTATGCTGTATATACCTACACAGACCTGCGTTTGCAGCAGGTCACCACCCAGAGCGACAGGCAGCTACAAAGTCATTGCTAGTCTGAATGGGGCATAACCCTTATGTACAGTTGGGGCTGTTTTAATCCACTCTGGGGTGATTTTGTGTCTTAACTTTTTATGTGTTTCAGCTAGCAGAATGATTTTTGGTGACAAATCTTATTTTGACACATATTTTTAGAAAATGTGTTGAATTAAAAAAACCTCAATGATACACTCTGGGCAAATTTACTACCATTTTTTTATATTAGGCACGAAAACATCCACTAAATTAAACTGCTGTAAAAATGCATCAGATTAATGTTTTTTTTTTTTTTCAATTTATTTTGCATAAATTTGTTAATCAACCTCAGTCCTGATCAAAACTACTAAATTGTTTAGTAAATGACAGGATTTTAACTCTTTAATTGTCAGATTCATAAATGATGTCACTGATTTGGTAAAAAAAAAAAAACACAAAATGAGGTATTTTCAATATAAAAAGGAATTGTGGACTGGATTTTTTAAAAACGTTTATCACAGTCTTGGACATGTGCAACAGCATTGCCTTTGATGCATTGTTTTTGATTCATTTTCTTTTTTTGTCTTCCTAATTTACTGTTGGTGGCTGTGTTTGCCCCATTGAATTCCATTATAACCACAGTTTTATTACAAAACCATGACACCATACAATCATGCATTTTTTTGGTTGTTAGTGCTTTTCCCTGTTGGGAAGAGGTAAAATGTGTAATTTGTACTGTTCATCCTCAGTTGGCACCATTAAGCCTTTAGATAGGCCCATGCAAAAATGGAGTATAACAGCAAAAGTGTGTTAGAGTATGATTGTGACCTTTACACACTTACCTTGATGTGTCTGAGAAAATCAAAATATGCATCTCAGAACTACACGGAGTAAATGAAAACAAACACTGTGTATTTATGCACCATCAAATGTGGTTATAATGAAAGTCAATAGGGCAAAAACAGCCACCAACAGTAAATCAAGGAGAAAAAAGAAAATCTAACAATGCATCAAAGCCAATGTTGATACTAATCATTCACATGTTCTGACTGTGATAAAAGTTTTTTGAAAATCCAGTCCTCAATTACTTTTCATATTGAAAATATGCCATTATGTGTTTTTTTTTTCTTCACCAAATCAGTGACATAGTTTGTGAACTTGGCGATTAAAGAGTTAAAACTCTGTAATTTTCTAAAATTTTGTAGTTTTGATCAGGATTGAGGTTGATTAACAGATTTCTGCAAAAAAAAAAACATTTGAATAAAAAAATATGTGATGCATTTTTACAGCAGTTTAATTCAGTGGATGTTTTCATCCCTAACATAACAAAAAGGTAGCGAGTGAACAGTGCACAAGGGTTAACTCCATTGCTGAGAGTGGTCAAATTAATTAATCTGTGTAAATGAAAAGTTTACTTCATCATTTTGATTTCACATTAAAAGAGCATGTAAGTTCCAGAGTGTGTGGTGCTGCACACATAATTACTTAATTCCTGTTTTTTGCTTACAAATTACAGAATGTGTGTGTGCATAAATGTCTGTTGTACATTAATAAAGTGTACTACCACACATTTTGTTCATTTTTGAGAGAGAATTAAAGTCATAACACTTCTGAGACATCATATCAGAACAAATAATAATACAAGCTATCCAATAAGAGCACACTTCTATCACTGAGTCATATTTGGAAAACAGACTATTAGTTTGTGTACACTTTCTATTGATCATGGCAACAGTAATTCACCCAATGATGCTCAAATGATGGAGAAAAGCACTAGAACTGGGCATTTTTCCAAAAACATGGCATTGATGAATTTTAAAGAGCTGATTCAGATGCCTGGACTGCCGCGGTGGAGCGATGCTGTTTAGTCTGTGCAGAATATGCTAGATCGCTATAGTTTCTGCATCTCTCACAATCTCTGTTACACAGAAACGTCCTGCAAGATGGGGAATGTTGCTGTGCAAATTGCATTCAGCACTAATTTTAGGGGTGTTTGCACCGTTACCTGATTTGCATAATTCCTTTGGAGAATTGGGTGCTAACACAACACAAACAGCATGTGCAAATAAATGACATTATTAGTGAGCACAGTTCATTCTTAGTGAACTCTCTGCTGTTATCCCCCCCTCCCCGCAGTTTTGTAATGCCCTATTCTAGCCATCAGCACACACACACACACACACACACACACACACACACACATATATATATATATATATATTTATTATTATATTTTTTATAGAGACTATACAGTAGGTGTATAAAATTGAGGGCAATGATCAAAACATTATTGCTTCCATAAACACTTCCAAATCTAACACATTGTCATATCTCTATTCATGGGTTTGGCATTTCATTTGGTAAAAGGCTAAATTTGCAATAAATATTTGCTAGTTGCATAAACTTACAGTATATGCATGAGCAATGCTTCGGTGGCTTGATTCTGCTTCATAGCTTGTTTTACATTCAGAGTTTCTACACACTTTTAGGAGATGCAAAATATTGCCTGACATTATATAAAAGTGAATACATTGAAAGCAGGAAAATCCAACCCTGGCTCTTTAGAAATACTTGCATCAGCATTATTTTTGAAAAAGGTAAAATACATTGCTCTGGGTACATATTGTTGCATGTTTCAGATGACAAATCCACTAGAGGGCGCTGTCTGCATTTTTTTGTGAATGAGAAATAGGTTCCTTAGGTTATGTTTTATGTTTCAGATACACTTGCTATCAGAGAAAAAGTGTACTGCAACCACATAGTTGTACATACCTAAAACTGTTATTCAGCAGATTAAGATGGACTTTTATGGAAAAAATACCAAAAATGTCAAAAACGAGACGGCAGGGCATATCATCCAAATCACCTAGTGAACTTCTGACCTAAACCCCTCATTATTGTTTTCAAATAAAATGTAAGAGAAAAAGTGCACTTTAACTACATACTTTAACTTACCTAAAACTTCAGAAACAAAGTGTTAATTAGCAGATTAAGGTGGAAAAAAATAATAAAAATGTTTGCACAGAGAGAGGAGTTGGTGGAAGAAAGAGGAAGATAATCAACATAAAGAGGTGATTTGGAAATGGTTTGCCTGGCTCAGGAAAGTCTATGAGTCGCTGTGGGAATGTGTCAAATTATGCAGATTTAGCGTGCTAATTATCTTTCAACCAGCAGAGCTCATAGAAATCTCTACTGTTTAAAGCTGAGGGTTGGGCAGGAAAACCCCTGCCTGGAGGGAGATTTACATTGTGCAGGTGGACAGACATGAACACACAAAAAAAGACTGTCACTGTCATTTTATTTTCAAATGATAATCACAAAAATCTGCAGTGTGTCATTTCTGCACCAAACCCTGTTTTTATTCTTCAGACACTCCACGTCCTGTTCTGCGGATAACTTTAATCAATTGCCATGGGCATAATTTAGTAGACATTTTCAAACCTGTTTTCATCACTTATTAGTATAAGACTTCAACCTAAGATCTCAACCAGAGATTCAACCTTTTTGAAAATATGGAATCGTTGGGTTAGTGAAAATATCAACCCATGCTCATTATTGATACATACCCCCGTATACATTTCTGGACAGTGTCAAATACGTCCCAGGAGGTACGCTTTTTGTAGTTTTTGTTTTCGCAAATCACTAGAGGTCGCTGTGTACACTTTTTCAGATCTCAAATTTCTGCCATTTACAAGCTTAAATTCACCACTTAAATCCACCATCGCTGTCGACTGACTGGCTGAACAACTGAACAATGCCCCCATCCACCCCTTCCCTAAACCCAAACAAAAGTGTTTTCAAAAGCAACCCAGAAAAAGAAAAGCTCTTGCGGCTGCCTGATTTTTACCATTTTTTCAGGTCTTACCACGTTCTTACCCCTGTCATCGCAGTCAACTACTCTCTGCATCTCAAAATTGCCGACGTACATGGGGAGCTACAGAGCACACTGGTTAACAGAGGAAAAGCCGTCCACACGGAAATAAGCAGTCAGCTGGTAGCATGAAAAGAAGCAGAAGCCGTTAGCAGCATTATATCGCCCTGTACCGTTCATTTTAAAGACAAAATGCAGCCACTCTCCAGAAATGTATGCAGGGGTACATTTTCACAATGTGCCTGTGTTGGAAAATATTGAGAACATCTCATTTAAAGTTTTCTATATGAAGTGCCAAGCAATGCACATTTCTAATCAAAGAAATTGAGTTTTGTTATATTTATAGTCAGATATTTAAAAAATATCTTCATGGACAATGATATTTACTTAATATTATAACAATTTTTGGCATAAAAGAAAAATAATTCTGATCATTTTGAATACAGTGTATTTTTACCTGTGACTGCAACAAAAGACCAGGATCCTGTGGTCTAGGATCTCATATTAACATTTAGGACATAATTTACCAACAGCTTCCACCAGCACAAACCCTGTTCCATCATTAATTGATGATTGACTAAAATTAGCTTTGAAAATATCTGGACAGATATTTTTGCAGCTTATCTTATTCCATATGCATTTGTTGGAGTATAATTTTCAAGTGCAGGATCAATCCAGACTGCAATCAGTAGAAATAAACAAAACAATATAAACCGAGCTTCATTATTAGTTTCATTATACTCCCTAGCCTTGTCTTTTTTTGGAATTGGAGAAAATGTATTACAAAGCAGAAGGGCAGTGTGTGTGTGTGTGTGTGTGTGTGTGTGTGTGTGTGTGTGTGTGTGTGTGTGTGTGTGTGTGTGTGTGTGTGTGTGTGTGTGTGTGTGTGTGTGTGTGTGTGTGTGTGTCTGTGTGGTGTGTGCGTGTGTTTCTCTGTGTTTGCTCTGGCTGCTCTTCTTTGTGTTTACTGTAAGAGCTTGCGTGCCGTTCTTTGATGGCTTGCGTTCTTTGATGGCTGAACTTCCGCTGTGTGTTCATTAGTTCTTTAGGAGCTCTCAGTAAACACTGCCAAACACCCACTGGCTAACGTCATCAACATTCCTCTGCATTAATACCAGTCAAGCTTAATCACTAGCAAATCTCCAGCAAGACTTTAATTGCTAGTTACTTAGTCTTTCCAATTCATTTAGGAAATTATAAGGGACAAGAGGCAGCCTTCAACTGATGTGAATTCTGTTTTTATTTTATTATACTAACTATCATTTGTACTGTGTTAGTACTGTTTCCCAGTATTTTACTTTACTCCTAACAAAAGCACTGCTCTTTGTGAGGAAATGGACACTATAAATGACATTGACTATAAAAGAGAAAGAGTAAAGTACAAAATTGTGTTTCAAAAATAAACTGGTAGCATTTCAGAAGTAAAATACACTTGTCCAGTTAATATAAGAGCTGTAGGACTGTTTTTCAAAGATAGAGAAGCAGCATTTATGTGATATAGAAAAATATTTCAAGGAGAGAAGTATTTCTTATTCCTAAGAAAGTACTTTGAAGACAGAGTGGACATATTTCTAAAGTGCAAGACAGTTTCCAGAGATTAAGTGACTGACTTTGCACCATATACAGAGATAGCAGAGAATTTAAGGTAAAAGTAATTTTTGAAGTATTAAAATATTTAATTAATTAATTTTTTGGCAGTATTTATGAGGGATAATACAATATTTCAGTCATCCAGGTTGGGGGCTGAGCGTTAAGCTAACGACCCACATCATAAAAATAAGATGTTATGAAACACCAATATTGTGCGGCTAGATATCAACTTTGATATAAAAAATGGCCCTGGGAGTAAATAAGTAAGTAGTGGGATTATGATGTATATGGGAGTATTTCAAAGACAAAGTGGCAGTTAAACTGGAAACTTTATTTATATTTTGCCTGTTTATGACCAAAAAAGTATCAAAATCAGAAAACAGGTTTTAAAGTGGTATTTTTGAAAACCCCACTTACTTTGTCGTGTCCTTGTAAACACCTGATAACAAGTCTTTGAAAACGATGATGTCATGCACATGCATAGTACATGTTGAGAGAGGTGAAGATTAAAAGCAAGCGCAAACAAACACAACAATAGCAGAGTTCGTGGCAAGTGTTTTTTGTTGCTAAAGTGTTTACTAACACTTCATCAAAAAAGTGTGGATTTCTTCACATTATAACCAACAGCGGAGACACATCTTGAACACACAGGAAATTCTATATACATATCAGTGCCGAGATATATGGTCACTTCTCTACATATATTGTTTACCATAGACAGTACTGAATACTGGCCTGACAGATGTAATGCTGCATTTTGGTCATTTTCACAAATATTTTGGAAACATTGTCATGTAAATGTGAATTCACAGGCTCATTGTGTCAAAAGTAGACAAAAGTAGAACAAAAACAACCCAGAGGGGGAAAACATAACTTAAAAAGACAAACTAGACTAGAGTAGACTGGGCTGGGCTAGGCGTGTTTACATGAAACAAAACACTAAAGCATGCAGCGCATGTAAACATGAACAATGAATAAAAACCCTTACCATGCATTAACAAACGTGCATGTTTCATCCCAGCACCAACCGAAACCAACTAGACTGAGATGCTAAGAATGAAACAGCATGCCACAAACAGAACAAACGCAAACACCAGGATGAGAGTGCACATCCCGAGCATGCCCGGACCTCGCATGCCCATGTCAAGCGGGAGCATGCACGACCCGAGAGCAGGCACGATGGCGCTCATACAATAAACGAAGACAGACAAGAACAGAATAAGAGTTCTCGACCTAAAAAACTTGAGCTGAGAACAACATACAAGATAGGACAGGACTAGTGACAGGACTCTGCCACCAAAACAGGAATTGACAAGACTGAAGTGGCAGAATCCTGACACATTGGAGATGAGAACTGAGAAATACTGTATGAGAAATATGCTTGCAGTTTGTGTTTTCACAAATCCACTAAAGGCCGCTGTGTACATTTATGACAATCTCAAATACGTTACTCTTTTCTAACAGATGCCATTTTTTGTAAAGCCACCAGAGGCCGCTGTGTACATTTCAGCCAATCTCAATGTCCTTCTTGTGCGCCTCCATGAGAGAAGCCAGTCTGACCCTCACACCCCTTCCCTAAGCCCAACCGACAGCAAATTAGAAGAGAAAGACCATCACAGCCGAACCACAATTTCACATGGCTTTATTTTTGGGGTTTCATTTTATCTGGTTTCTGGTTCAGTCCTTCGCTCTGATCTGCATTCCAAGTCTGAGTCTAGCGTTCGTGTTGAGCTACCAGGCAAACCAGTCACACTGGAAAAGCCATCTATACGGAGGTAAGCAGTCAGTGGTACTCCCCCATAGCATTCATTTTACACACAAAATAAAGAGATATGTCACCCGCTTTGAATGTTATCACTCGATTGAGTGGCCATTATCAGTGGTTATCAGCTGATAGATAGATATGGGCAAGTAGAGGCCTTCTGCACCTACTGGTAGGCTCAGAAGGCTGTAACCACATGGTAAATCAGCTATACTAATAGAGAAGACTCAAAATCCAGTTTTTACATTACTGTGACGGTTGGGTTTAGTGGTGCAACGGATCACCAACCTCACAGTTTAGATCACACTATGGTTTTTGAGTCATGGATTGGACCATTTTTCAGATCAGCAAAAAAGGGAGGAGACAATGTCATTTGCTTTTTATTTATACAAAAATATTACAACAAAAACCATAGTTTTTAGCAAACATAACTTAGAACCTGCAATTTTTTCTAAAAATAAAAATCAAGAAAGAACCAGCTAAAAAAAGTGAAAATATTCAAAAGCAAAAATGATCTTTGCTACTGTTGCTGATAATGCTGAATATAGAAATCTAACATCTAATAACAGATATTTATTTTTAATTAATGATTCAAAAATTCACACATAAATCTTCATGTTTCATTACATGTGCATCATGTTTGAAAACCTATTCAGTGACATAATTTTGATGGTGGTTTATCGCCACCCATTGGTTACACAATGTAACTGCTACAAAATGTACCAGCGTCAAGTTCCATTAAACAGTGATTTTGATCTTTACAATAAACACCAGTGTTTACATCTGAGCTATAAACTGTTCTCCCAGTACTTCTGTGTCATTTAATTGTTTGAAACTAACTGACAAAGTGTAAAAACTGAATCTCTCTCAATCAAACACAGATTTGAATGCAGCGATTTGAAGGATTAATAAACATATGCAAATCATTATCATTTATCATTCAATTAAGAATTAAGATCACAATCTTTTAATGTTTAATTGTGCAGCTTTACACTGAATGCATTTATGCAGGCTAAACAAACAGTGACAGAAAACATCTTTAAGTAATAGCCTAAGAAAGCTTTTAGGTAGGTCCCACCACACCTTTTTCTGTCATCATTATATTTTACAGGGAAGCCAAAATGCTTTCATACGCATGATTTGAATGATGCAGGAGGCGATCTCTCTAAAATCGTTATAAAGGTTGTATTAACCTACGAATTCAAAAAAAGTTATTAATCTGCAGGTCACGTGCGTTCTGAACTGTGGGTTGTAATCTGTACGAAACACAGATCAGCTGTAGTCCATTACACCCCTAGTTGGATTTAGGGTTGGGGTAGGGGTAGACGTTAATAAAATACAATTAATGAAAAAAAAAATTATAAATAATATAAATAAATCTTGCCAACTTCCAGCCGCAGCCCTATGTGGTCTATAGCTGTTAAACTGTGGATGGATGGAAACAGCCTTCTGAGCCTACTAATAGGCCCTACTGGCCCATATCTATCAGCTAATAACCAATGATAATGCCCATTCAATCGAGTGATAACATTCAAATTGCTCGCCAACACATATTTCACGGTTCTCAAAAATGTAACCCTGGACACATTTTCCCAATGAGCCTGTGTTGCGAATTTCAGTGATATAGAACAGTATTTAGTAAGCAGCAGTATTACAGAGACTTAAGGTCAGGATTGTTAAAGTTATATTTAAAGTTGTATAGTGAGTTGGAGAGGTAGGATAGCATCCATTTAAAGAGATAATCGGACTTTTTGAAGTGTAAAGGAGCAGTAGTGCTTCTAGTGTAACCCTATTAAGCCTATACTTGCAGTAAGGCTTTTTTAACCCAGTTAGTGTTTCACAGTACAGCGGCTGCATCTTAAACATTTAGAGAGCGACAGAGAAAGAGAGAGAGAGAGGCGTCTCCGTTCCATTCATTTAATTAGTCCCACTGGAATTTTTGCAGATGGTGACATCATCACATGCAGACATTTCTGTTTTATTCCCCCCCCACCAAGTACAGTGTATGTCCACATCAAACCTCTCTCGCTCTCTTGCTCTGTGTTTTTCTCTCTCTGTCATTCAACCATGCTCTAATGGTCCTGTCCTCACTCGGTTGACCAAGACTCAAACAATCATGCCATGTCAGAGAGCTCACATCATTTCGAGCAACATTTTAAGTTCAAACACAAGCTACAAACCTACACACAAAAAACAAACACACACACGCACACACATCTCCATTCAACTTTTGCATTGTAGACCTCATTATGACCGACAGACCAAAAGGCATCAAAGAATTTTCACCCATCACCTACAGCCTCTTTCATCTTCCTTTCCTCCTTCTATTCAGACAGGTTTTCCAGTGCTGTAACAAATGCTGCAGGCTGGTAGCTGCGCTGCTTTGTGCACTATAAAATTAATGTGTTTGTAGTTCCACTGTTCTCCTTCCACTCTCTCTTTCTCTCTCTTCCCCTCAAGCAACAATCTGCATATCTGAACACAACGCTGCATAAGAATGTCTAAAGATATTAATGAATGAGCGCTCACATGAGTGTTTTTTATATCTATCAGCAGTTATTGCAATCGATGAACATTGTGCATGTTGAGAGACTCTGGGGACAAATGTGCAGTAATCAATACTGACACATCAGGTCATCCTGGTTAATAAAAATTCATTTAGAAGTGACCTGCCTGGTTAAATATTTAGTAGTTCAGGTTTTTATACCTGACCTGACAATGTTTTTAATCTTCACAAAGATACATAAATTCCAAATCAGTGGTATAGGGTAAACTGAGGGTTCATCAAGCCTGGAGATAAACAAACAAAAGTATTTCAGGGCAGTCAAAGTTAATGCTAATTTATTTATTTAAATTGATTTACATATGTAAAACTGACTGATTAGAATAATTTATAATAATTTGTATGTTTGTTTTAAGAATACAATTATCTTGGTCAATATTATGTTACAGCCCATAAACCTTTAGGCTCGTTTAGCAACACAAAATAAGCTAAGTAAAAGGGTAAATACCCAACAGTATGAATGAGTCCCAACAACTGATGTGATGTTCACATCACTGTCTCACTGCCCATTTATCTGGAATCCTTGATGATGTCACACAATTTTCACCGCCACCTTTTAAATTCAAAGTTGTAGCTAAGACCCATACACTGTACCACTGTAACTAATAAAATGAAGTGCAATTAACTTATTTATGAATCAGATTATGAATCAGTTTGGTCACCTTACAATATTTAAACAAGTAATCCCAACTTTTTAGCACAATAAGTTGTTAAAATAAATAGATTCAAGTATTCTTGACTTACAATAATATGTATTTACAACTTTTGAGTGGTCATGTGTCAAAAGCATGTTAATAATAAAGAATGGTGACGAGGGAACTGAAGAAACAGGTGACGCAGTGGGTAGCGCTGTGGCCTCACAGCAAGAAGGTTGCTGGTTCGAGCCCCAACTGGTTCAGTTGGCATTTCTGTGTGAAGTTATAAGTGAATTGGGTAAGCTTAATTGTCTGTAGTGTATGTGTGTATGTGCTGGTCCTCTAGGTTGGGGGTTGAGCATTGGATTAATGACCCACCTTGAAAAAATTTGATATTACGAAACACCAACATGGTGTGGCTAAAAATCTACTTCGATATAAACGGCCCTGGGAGCAAGTAAACAAGGTATTGGTTTTTGTCTTTACCTAAATGGTTTAGTTCAGCTTACTTGATCATTTTAAGGCAATCGGTTTCCTAATATTTTCCTAGTGAACACTTATAAGAAGTTAATTATTATTTTATTTATTTAATTTAATTATTTTTAATTATTATTTTGAGTCAACAGTACTGAAGTTTACTTTATTAAGAAGTTGTAAATACTAACTGTTTTAAGTAATGCTCACCTAAAAATAATTCACTACATTACTTAAATTTTAAGGCAATCGGTTTCCTCAGTTTTTCTCAGTAAGGTCAACTTATTACATTTCACAGTGTAACTAAGACAACACAATAGCAGTAAATGTTTTTAATAATTCTTAAAGGTGTTTTATTACATTGTTATACTAACTTGTCTTAATTACAATATAGTATTTAGAGCAGTGTTAGATTTGAATAGACAATTTCAACATGCATTTCCTGCTTATTATCAAACTATTTCATAACTGTAACAAGAGGTAATTCAATCATAACCTAACATTAAAATAAAGCTATCATAACTTTATTTATCAATATATGGCTCTTTTTGGATTCTCGGAAGTGATAGAAATTAAAAATGTAAAACAGGAAATACGTTGAGACCATTCTTTTTGTTTACAGCACTCAAAATGGTCTATAAACATAATTTATTTAATACATAATTATAACATTTTCTCTTTTCTTTTGACTTGCAGTTTTTGTCATTTTTATCATTTCTGTATTCAAATTTCTATACAGTTTTTAATTAGTTTTGGTTTAGTTTTTAGTTATTCTATTTTAAATGATAATAATTGAAGGAAAATTTTAATTGAGGAAACTAGCTGGAATAAAAAGTCACTATACCCTTTTAGGCAGTATATTATCTAAATCATTTCTAAATTATCACAATATAATTCTTAAGTAAATATTCTCAGAATTCTTAACATTTCTTTGGTACCATTGACATATTTTTATCAAGTTATAAGAATGTTTTTAGATTCCTGGTTTGTTTCAGTTTACTATGATAACCATAGTATAATGCTTCACAAACTATATATTTAAAAAATATATATATATATAATTCCATGAACCCTATACATTAAATCCACCTATAAATACTTTTGCTGACAACAATGACAAACAACAGCATTTAATGTAAAATTTTACTAATACAACAGCTGCTTATTAAGGTCATTATCATAACTTCACCCAACATAGACTCATTATGAAAACAAACCTCATGTATACATTTTTGGAGATTGCAAATTATGTAGCCAGAAGTACGTACTGTATGGCTGCATTTAGTCTTTAAAACGAATGCTACGGGGCGGTGTGATGCCGTTACTTTCTGTGCTTACCAGCTGACTGCTTACCACCATATGGACGGCTTTCCCATTGTTACCAGTTTGTCCAGTGGCTCGCCACATACGTCAGTGGACTTGAGACGCAGAGTGGAGTTGACCGTGGCGACGGGGCTTGACTCTAGCAAAGAACGGTTCCAGAAAGCAGGTAAGACAAAAACAAAAGCCCAAAAATTAAATAAACAAGTAAATAACAGGATGAGAATGCAGTAAAATCTAAAAACGTGGTAAAAATCAGCCTGCCGACGGGGCTTTTCTTTTTCTGGATTGCTTTTGAAAACATGGTAGGTTGGGTTTAGAGTAGTGGTTGGGCAAGTAATTGAGGAAATCGGTTGGGTTTAGGGAAGGAGGGTGGGTCAGTTCATCGGTCAGTCAGTCAGTCACTCAGTAGCGGCCTCTGGAGGATTTACATTTCAGGCATGAATGGTACTCGCAAGAGAAATTTGAGATCTGAAAAAGAATACAGCGGCCTCTGATAGATTTGCGAAAACAATTTGGTATTTGGTAGTCTTCAGAAATGTATGTAGGGGTACGTTTTCAGAATGAGCCTGGATTGACTTCACCATCTATACAGTACATAATGTTTCTTTGGTGGCATTTAAATCAGCAGAATTCAACATTACCACATCCCCCCAAAAACAGTAAGCATTAGCTTTATATTTAGCAAAACAAATCAACAGTGATCCAGAAAGAGCAAGTCAGCTTCCCAAAAACACTCTCTCACAGCAGCAACATCTTTTTCCAGCTGAACCCAGAACAGAAGAGAGATTCAGGAGAGATTGTCTCTGTGTCTCAAAATAGTAAAAGAAGAATCTGCTGGCATTTCTCTTAAAAAGAAGAAGCTTTTATGAGACTCCTGGGTCTTTATCAGTGTGTGTGTGTAATCTGTGTAACCCCTACACTAAAATGCTATGTCTCGCTTGTGAGCTGATAAGATCAGTTAGTGTGTATCGGTTTACTCAAATGGCCACAAATCATGTCTGACACATTGCTGGATTTCAGACTGAAAGGCAGATATTGTGAGGAAGGGGGTGGAGGATATATCAATCTATCTACTGTATATATTTATTTATTTATTCATTATTATTTTTTCCTTTCAATATTTTTATTTTTCGTCTGATAGGTGTTTGTGGCCAGTGTGGCCGGCAGAGACAGCACTGGTGAAAATAATGACCATGAGTTGGCATCCGCTCTGTGTCATGTGACAGATTCTGTCAGGTAACGGGCATCTGATGAAGATCTGAGTTAGGAAAGGGAGCCTCGCTTTCTGTGCCAATGGACCGAACAGGTGGTCAAACCTGGCCAGCAATAAAAATGATGGTTTACATCAGCCATTTAATCCCACCCACACACACCTGATCTCAATCACACACTGGCACCGCAAATGACAACCAATTAAGAATGAGAAAAGTGCTGCCAGGACACCAGACAGGAGGGCAGAGCCGAAGGAAGAGGAAAGAAGATCTTGGAGAGCAGAACGGAGGACTTACTAATGAAGTCTCGCTTCGAGAAATACTCATTAGGACTCAACGTGTCAGGCAGTATACTTGAAACAAGCACAGCAAGTTATAGCGAACAAAATAAACATGAATGATTACAAATAACATGAATGCAGACAGACAGACAGGCAGAGAGACAGACAGACAGACAGACAGACAGACAGACAGACAGACAGACAGACAGACAGACAGACAGATAGATAGATAGATAGATAGATAGATAGATAGATAGATAGATAGATAGATAGATAGATAGATAGATAGATAGACAAACAGACACACAAGCAGGCAGACAGACAGACAGACAGACAGATAGATGGATGGATAGATTATTGTACAGTAAAAATGGGTATTTTGCCAATGTTGCTACAATAAAATAAAATAAAGGGCTGCACGGTGGCGCGAAGTTTGCTGGTTTGAGTCTCGGCTGGGTCAGTGTGGAGTTTGCATGTTCTCCCTGTGTTCGTGTGGGTTTCCTCCGGGTGCTCCGGTTTCCCCCACAAGTCCAAAGACATGTGGTTTCGGTGAATTGGGTAGACTATATTGTCCGTAGTGTATGTGTGTGAATTGGTGTGTGTGGGTGTTTCCCGGTGATGGGTTGCAGCTGGATGGGCATCCGCTGGGTAAAACACATGCTGGATAAGTTGGCAGTTCATTCCGCTGTGGCAACCCCGATTATTAAAGGGATTAAGCCGAAAAAAAAAATTTCTTGCCGGCTTAGGGCCTTTATTAATTAGGGGTCGCCACAGCGGAATGAACCGCCAACTTATCCAAACAAATGCACACAAAATGCACAAATACAGTACTTCTCAAAGTAAAATGTATAATATAATGAAAGCAAACTCATAAATTACCAAAAACTACAACTGTACTTGAAAATACCCCCACCCCAATCCCCCCACCCTCATTGCGATTTTTTTCTGTGATATACGCTACTGGTCAAAAGTTTGGGGTCAGTATGATTTTTAAATGTTTTAAAGTGAGTTTATCTTGCTCACAAAGGTTTTCAGCTTCATTACTCCAGTCTTCAAATATATATATATTTATATATATATTATTCTTTATGGCGACAGGGTGGATCAGTGTTAGCACTGTTGTTGCCAGTAAGTTGGCAGTTCATTCTGCTGTGGCGACACCTGATGAATAAAGGGACTATGCCGAAGAAAAATGAACGAATGAATGAATGAAAGATTATTAAACTTCCAATTGGTAAAACATCTTGTGCCTTAATACTTACATCTCTCTCAGGCCTTAAAACATGCAAATGATACAATTTCACTCCATTATGGTTTAACTCTGCAATCATTCCACAAATCCACAAAAACAAGACTCTAGCTCAAATATAATCCCAACTCAACACTGCATATCTATGTGATGTGACTATTGCGGATGCACATACTGAGATATCCATGCTGAAACGATATATTGTGCAGCCCCTCTAGTTTGTACAGTATATTAAACACTTTTATGTGTTCCACAGAACAAGAAAAGGCAGGCAATTTTGCATTATAGCAAGCTCTACAGCCCTGTGTACACCATAAGCATAACGATTCATATTTACCTGTCATGACACAGTCATGAAAGCTGTAGGCACACAATATGCAAAAGTCACAACCTCCAAAAGTTTGCAGTTTTAAACTCTCTCCAAACTCTTTCCATCTCTCAGTTCATGTGTACACGTGTGTGTGTGTATTTGTGTATGCGTGATGGAGCTGCTTCACTGATGCAGCACAGCTAAGCGCTGATATTCTCCAACCCAGTGTGAGGAGTTTTACACAAATGAAGACTCTGCGCGGGATAAAAAAGTATAAAACAAGATCAAAGTCAAGCAGCACGGTGCATCTGCAGCCTTTATATTCATCTTTCAGGATTTACAGCAAGAGAAAAGTCCCTCCAACACTTTGAACCAAAGCAGCTCGAGCAGGATTGGTTCCGGCACACGTTTGGGAATTTAGGAAATATATCTGAAATGCAAATAGCGCAGCGTGGAAGTCTTTGAAAAACAATCAGCGTGTGGAGACTGAGGGAAGAGGTGGAGAGAGACCACCGATATCAGGTTTACTCAGAAACCCCTCAGCCTGCCCCCAAACTGCCTCTAATCCACTTTAAATCCACACTCTGTTCGAAAAGAGTCCCATGGATTCAAATAGGATTGACCAAGTGCTACTTTGAACTCTGTTTGTGTCTTGCAAGTCAAAATGCCTCCTAGAGGAATTCTCCAGCAGTAATCACCTCGCTTTCTCTCTTTTACGTCTATATCTTTCTCTCATCCCTTTTTCTTTTTTAGCATTGCAGCTATCTGAGGAGAAATTGGTATTTGCCAACCCTGCTTGTTAGTGACAATCTTGATTTTTCACAGTCAGTTTTGATGATTTTTTTATAAGCAAATTGGCCGATTCTGATTTCTTTCAACCAATTTTACTTACTATTTTCATGTTATTATTTATTTCTTTATTTTGATTTCACTTTATCTTTGTGAAATTCTGCTACTTAAAAACATAACTATACAAACAGTATGTGTATCTCCAACACAATCTCACAGCAATTCGTAACTTTTTGATTTAGTGGCTAATTTGTATGAATTTGTACGATCTAATTCGTACATTTTCATACGATTTGCTCATCCCCCAATGACGGTTGGGTTTAGGGGTGGGGTTAGGTGCCACGCCTCCTTTTTAAAATCGTACAATTTCATACGACTGAACTCGTACGAATTCATACAAATTAGCCACTAAACTGACAAAACGTAAAATACTTACGTTTTCTCGTGAGATCAGGCTGGTTTCTCAGAACTGAGGCCAACGCAATACGCATGTCAATGCATGTCCGAAGATACAACACATAAAAGATTCACATGAACCACCTACCGATACTATACCATATGATTCAACCCTATAATAATGAAGTACGATCTGATTTCGATTCAGTTCAACACAATGCGTTTAAATGCAATATTATGCGAAGAAAAAATTATGATCACATTTTATTTTGTTAACTGTCAGGCTAAGCTCAGTTCCTCTAGCTGTGATACTCTAGCTGTGATCTTGCCTGCTGATTCTCTTAAATTGGCTACTTTTATAGACATGTAGATTTTTTTTTTGGTTTTATGACATTTTATACCTTACTTTTCCATAACTTTTTTAGTTAGCTAAAAAAAAGATCATCAGAACATTACAATACAAAACAGCTATTTAAAGCATTATATCAGGAAAAAAGTCAAAATCATTAAACAAAAAAAATAAAGTTGTGCTTTAGTTTTACAGTACAATTGTCATTGTTAATTTACAGTGCAAATGACTTTATAATTGATTTGATTAAAAACATGAACAAAATATTAACTTGCATATTTTCACAGGATATGTGCTCCTCTGTAAGTAAACTCTAAGTAAACATACTGTATTTTACTTAAATGTTGACTTAAATTAAGTAATTTAAATGATCATATGAGCCACAATCATTCATAAATAAATGTAAAATATATTGGTGCACTGTAAAAAATTGCTGTATAATTTACTGTATTACTGGCAGTTTTGGTTGCCAATAATACTGTAAAACTTACATGTGGACTGTAAATTAATAATTACAATTGTGTTGTAACACTACAAACTACTGTAAACTTTACAGTATTACTGGCACTTCTTACAGCATTACTGGCATTGCTTCACAAGCACACTGTAAATTTATAATTACAGCTGTCCTGCAGTTTAAAGCACAATTGTAATTGTTAATTTACAGTGTGCTTGTAAATTTTACAGCATTACTGGCAACCAAAATTGCCAGTAACACTGTAAATTTTACAGTATTTTTTTTACAGTGTAGCTTTAGGTAGAGCTTTATATTAATATACCGTTTTTGCTGTAAACATAAAACATAAAATGATCACCTACACATGAGCTGTAAAAGAACTACCAAACGCAAAAGTCTGTGCAAAGTTTTACAGTAATTAAATCTTCAAAAAAGAAAAAAATCACATAATTGGTTAGGTAAAATTGAATGAAGGTCAATATTAAATTTGTTACATTTAATTAAGGAAATGTTTTTATGTGATACTCTGTCATTCCTGTAATAGGGATGCACGATATATCAGTGTCCATACCATTATCTGCGGATAAATGCTATTTTTATCATTATCATTATCGGTCCAATATCAAAATTAGGCCGATGTCTTTAAGCCGATAGATTATGTAATAGATTAATAGTAATCTAATAGATTAATGTAATAGCCGATAGATTGTACAGAACTGCCTACAACATTACATTTTTGTACATATGTACATTAGTGTAACATGTTTTATTCAAGAACATTTGTGCTGGTTTCAATTAGTTCTTTAACTTTCATTGTATTTAAAATATTTTTGTTTGCTTGTTTGTTAATTAAATCCCATTTTGTTATTTATTTGTTTAATGAAACAATCAAGTTGCATGTTAATTTGCTATGGGAAGAAAGAAAATATTTTATTTTTAGGATGCTGATTTATGTGAAATCATGAGATATTCAGTTCATAAGTTTTTGAAATGAATTTTTACTGTATAAATATATAACATTTTGAAATATTTATATTTATCGGAATATCGGCCTCCAAATCTCCAAATCGCCCAAAAAAATCCACATCGGTGCATCCCTAGTCTGTACAGTATTTTTTTTTTGCCATCTGTGTTTCATCTATAGTGTTTCTAGCTTCTGTTAACATTCTGTTTATACACTATGTGCTAAAAAATGGCTTACAGCAATGTGGTTTGTGTGCAAGTCTGGAACAGAGATCAGCTGAATGAAAACCGGCACATCTCTACTGTTTACATCTGGTAAATGTGTATTTTAGGCCATCAGATTGCAAGAAGACACAAGAAGACATAAAATATCTTCATACAAACACTCTACATATGGTGCAAATTCACCCTGAGCATTTAAAGCCACTTAGTGAGAGTAAAGATGAAATGCAGTTTGCACTAAAGGTTTACGACGCCACTGAAGCAACAAAATGGCCAGTGAAAACCAGTGACGGTACTGAGCTTCAACATTGTGGTTCAAGAACAAACCCTAAAATGGAGGTTTTTTCAAGAACCAAAAAGCAACAACACGGGACTCTGGGTAGTTTTAAAAGTTAATGAGAGACTGTGTGGGGCTAGGTGCACGCGCGCTGAATCATTTATGCAAGAGCAGCTCAGTGTCTGTTTCTGGTGAGGAAAAAAAATACTCTGCATGCTGTTATGAATTATTGAGAACAGAAAGGAGCATCCCAGCGGGAGAGCATTCCAACTCTCACTGCACACAGGAGACGAGACGAGATGAGAGGAAATGAGAAAAGACGAGACAAGATGAGAGCAGGAGAGACAAGAGGAAATGAAAGGAAAAGAGACAAGAGGGAAGAGCAGATGAGAAGAAATTAGACAACATAAGATGAGAGGGAAAGAGAAAAGATGAGACAAGGTGAGAGGAAAAGAGACAAGAGGAAAAGAGATAATATAAGATGAGAAGAAAAGAGACAAACGACAAGATAAGACCAGAGGAAAACAGAGATGAAGTTAAAAGATACAAAAATGAAGGGGGAAATGAGAAAAGATGAGACAAGATGGGAGGAAAAGTGACAAGAGGCAAGATAAGACAAGAGGAAAAGAGAAAAAATACGATGAGAAGAAAAGAGACAAGAGAAGATGAGAGGAGAGGAGACAATAACCAAGATAAGACCAGAGAAGAACGGACAAGATAAGATGAATGGAAAAGAGACAAGAATAAGAGATGAGAAGAGACAAGAAGAGATGATAATAAAAGAGACAAAATGAGATCGGAGGAAAAGAGGCTAGATAAAATGAGAGGTAAAAAACAAAAAGAGATGAAAGGAAAAGACACAGAAATGATGGGGGAAATGAGAAAAGATGAGACAGGATGAGAGGAAAAGACACAAGAGGAGATGAGAGGAGAGGAAAGAGACAAGAAGCAAGATAAGACCGGAGGAAAACAGACAAGACACGATGAGGGGACATAAGACCAGAGTAAAAGGGACAAGATAAACGGTAAAAACACAAAAACAGATGAGAGAAAAAGATATAAAAATGATAAGGTGAATGAGAAAAGATGAGACGAGGTGAGAGCAAAAGTGACAAGAGGAGATGAGAAGAAAAGAGACAAGAGTCAAGAAAAGATCACAGGAAAACAGACAAGATGAGATGAGAAGAAAAAAGAGGTGATGAGGAGAAAGGAGAAGATGAGAGGAAAAGAGACTAGAAGAGATGAGAAGTAAAAACACAAAAATAGATGAAAGGGGAAAAAATACAAAAATGATGGAGGAAATGAAAAAAATATGAGACAAGATGAGATGAAAAGAGACATGGAGCAAGATAAGACATAAGGAAAAGAGAAAAGATTAGATGAGAAGAAAGTAGACAACATAAGATGAGAGGAAAAGAGACAAAAGGAGAAGAGAGGAATAGAGACATGGGGCAAGATAAGACAAGAGGAAAAGAGAAAAGATTAGATGAGAAGAAAGTAGACAACATAAGATGAGAGGAAAAGAGACAAAAGGAGAAGAGAGGAATAGAGACATGGGGCAAGATAAGACAAGAGGAAAAGAGAAAAGATTAGATGAGAAGAAAGTAGACAACATAAGATGAGAGGAAAAGAGACAAAAGGAGAAGAGAGGAATAGAGACATGGGGCAAGATAAGACAAGAGGAAAAGAGAAAAGATTAGATGAGAAGAAAGTAGACAACATAAGATGAGAGGAAAAGAGACAAAAGGAGAAGAGAGGAATAGAGACATGGGGCAAGATAAGACAAGAGGAAAAGAGAAAAGATAAGATGAGAAGAAAAGAGACAAGAGGAAAGACAAGACAAGAGACAAGATAAGACAAGAGGAAAAGAGAAAAGATAAGACTAGACGAAAAGAGACAACATGAGATGAGAGGAAACGAGACAAGAGGAGATGAGATGAAACGAGACAAGAGGAGATGAGAGGAAACGAGACAAGAGGAGATGAGAGGAAACGAGACAAGAGGAGATGAGAGGAAACGAGACAAAAGGTGATGAGAGGAAAAGAGACAAGAGGAGATGAGATGAAACGAGACAAGAGGAGATGAGAGGAAACGAGACAAGAGGAGATGAGAGGAAACGAGACAAAAGGTGATGAGAGGAAAAGAGAAAAGGAAGATGAGAGGAAACGAGACAAGAGGAGATGAGAGGAAACGAGACAAGAGGAGATGAGAGGAAAAGAGACAAGAGGAGATGAGAGGAAACGAGACAAGAGGAGATGAGAGGAAAAGAGACAAGAGGAGATGAGAGGAAAAGAGACAAGAGGAGATGAGAGGAAACGAGACAAGAGGAGATGAGAGGAAAAGAGACAAGAGGAGATGAGAGGAAAAGAGACAAGAGGAGATGAGAGGAAACGAGACAAGAGGAGATGAGAGGAAAAGAGACAAGAGGAGATGAGAGGAAAAGAGACAAGAGGAGATGAGAGGAAACGAGACAAGAGGAGATGAGAGGAAAAGAGACAAGAGGAGATGAGAGGAAACGAGACAAAAGGTGATGAGAGGAAAAGAGACAAGAGGAGATGAGATGAAACGAGACAAGAGGAGATGAGAGGAAACGAGACAAGAGGAGATGAGAGGAAACGAGACAAAAGGTGATGAGAGGAAAAGAGAAAAGGAAGATGAGAGGAAACGAGACAAGAGGAGATGAGAGGAAACGAGACAAGAGGAGATGAGAGGAAAAGAGACAAGAGGAGATGAGAGGAAACGAGACAAGAGGAGATGAGAGGAAAAGAGACAAGAGGAGATGAGAGGAAAAGAGACAAGAGGAGATGAGAGGAAACGAGACAAGAGGAGATGAGAGGAAAAGAGACAAGAGGAGATGAGAGGAAAAGAGACAAGAGGAGATGAGAGGAAACGAGACAAGAGGAGATGAGAGGAAAAGAGACAAGAGGAGATGAGAGGAAAAGAGACAAGAGGAGATGAGAGGAAAAGAGACAAGGAAGATAAGAGGAAACGAGACAAGAGGAGATGAGAGGAAACGAGACAAAAGGTGATGAGAGGAAAAGAGACAAGAGGAGATGAGAGGAAACGAGACAAAAGGTGATGAGAGGAAACGAGACAAGAGGAGATGAGAGGAAAAGAGACAAGAGGAGATGAGAGGAAAAGAGACAAGGAAGATGAGAGGAAACGAGACAAGAGGAGATGAGAGGAAAAGAGACAAGAGGAGATGAGAAGAAAAGAGACAAGAGGAGATGAGAGGAAAAGAGACAAGAGGAGATGAGAGGAAACGAGACAAAAGGAGATGAGAGGAAACGAGACAAGAGGAGATGAGAGGAAAAGAGACAAGAGGAGATGAGAGGAAAAGAGACAAGAGGAGATGAGAGGAAAAGAGACAAGGAAGATGAGAGGAAACGAGACAAGAGGAGATGAGAGGAAACGAGACAAGAGGAGATGAGAGGAAAAGAGACAAGAGGAGATGAGAGGAAAAGAGACAAGGAAGATGAGAGGAAACGAGACAAGAGGAGATGAGAGGAAACGAGAAAAAAGGTGATGAGAGGAAAAGAGAAAAGGAAGATGAGAGGAAACGAGACAAGAGGAGATGAGAGGAAACGAGACAAAAGGAGATGAGAGGAAAAGAGACAAGAGGAGATGAGAGGAAACGAGACAAGAGGAGATGAGAGGAAAAGAGACAAGAGGAGATGAGAGGAAAAGAGACAAGAGGAGATGAGAGGAAAAGAGACAAGGAAGATGAGAGGAAACGAGACAAGAGGAGATGAGAGGAAACGAGACAAAAGGTGATGAGAGGAAAAGAGAAAAGGAAGATGAGAGGAAACGAGACAAGAGGAGATGAGAGGAAACGAGACAAAAGGAGATGAGAGGAAAAGAGACAAGAGGAGATGAGAGGAAACGAGACAAGAGGAGATGAGAGGAAAAGAGACAAGAGGAGATGAGAGGAAAAGAGACAAGGAAGATGAGAGGAAACGAAACAAGAGGAGATGAGAGGAAAAGAGACAAGAGGAGATGAGAGGAAAAGAGACAAGAGGAGATGAGAGGAAAAGAGACAAGGAAGATGAGAGGAAACGAGACAAGAGGAGATGAGAGGAAACGAGACAAGAGGAGATGAGAGGAAACGAGACAAGAGGAGATGAGAGGAAAAGAGACAAGAGGAGATGAGAGGAAACGAGACAAAAAGAGATGAAAGGAAAAGAGACAAGGAAGATGAGAGGAAACGAGACAAGAGGAGATGAGAGGAAACGAGACAAGAGGAGATGAGAGGAAACGAGACAAGAGGAGATGAGAGGAAAAGAGACAAGAGGAGATGAGAGGAAACGAGACAAAAAGAGATGAAAGGAAAAGAGACAAGGTTCAAAATAAGAAGAGAGGAAGAGACAAAAAAGACTATTAAAGGAAAGAGCATAGATGGAATGAGATGAGATGTAAGGAAAAGAAATGAGATGACAGGAAAAGAGAAACAAGATGAGATTATTCATTCATTTATGTTCTTTTCAGCTTAGTCCCGTTATTAATCTGGGGTCGCCACAGCGGAATGAACCGCCAACTTATCCAGCATATGTTTTACGCAGCAAATGCTCTTTAAGCCGCAATCCAACACTAGGAAACACCCATACTCTTACATTCACACTCATACAGTACGGCCAATTTATCTTACCCAATTCACTTTAGCGCATGTCATTGGATTGTGGGGGACACCGGAGCACTCGGAGGAAACCCACGCAAACACAGGAAGAACATGCAAACTCTACACAGAAATGCTAACTGACCCAGCCAGGGCTCAAACCAGCAACCCTCTTGCTGTGAGGCAATCGTGCTACTCACTGCGCCACCATGACACCCTTAAAATTAGATTATGTGAAAGGAAAAAATGAGGAGACAAAAGGAAAAGAGAAAAGAGGAGATAAGAAGAAAAGAGACAAGAGGAGAGCAAAGGGGACAAGTGGAGATGAGATGAGACATTAAGGAAGTAGGCAAGACAATAGACAGAGGTAGGATTACATATGAGAGGAAACAAGGCAAGACAAAAGAAGAAAACATTAAAAGAAATGAGACGAGAGGACAGATGTAGATGAAGAACGAGGATTTATGTCAGGAGGAGACACAATGAGAGGAAATGAGATGAAAGGATAGGAAAGAAGAGGAGGACAGTGTGCAAATGAAAATAAGATGCAAGCGATGCAATGAGAAGAGATGAGGAGAGTGAACAAGCAGTTATTAAGACTGATTAAAAACATAAACCATCCCAATTTTTACATTTTTGAATAATGAAAAAGTCATTAAAAAGCTATAATCTTCACACAAGGTGCCTGATAAAACATGAGAGATCAAACAGTGATGTACAAGAGGCTTTAACCATATCTGTTTTGAAGGGATTTCTCTCTCTCTCTCTAACCCACATACAGTAACACTCCCTGTAATCAACCTCAGGAGGATTTCATGAACCATTTTTCTTGACAAGTACAAGTTTAGAAGCGAGCAGTACTGTTTCCTCCTTAATAAGCACTGCATCAGCACTAAAACACTTAGACAGTGCCAAAAGCACAAAACAAGTCCATGAAGCTGAATGAGTTTTTACTTCTTAGGTCACACAAGGTTCCCACACCCGTTCATCAATGTGTTTCCAGTGACATTTCTTTTCCATTCATTCATGTTGAATTGAAAAGGAATGTAAGCATCTAACACTAACAAACTGAAATATTTCAAACGATATCATAACTATATGAATGTATATTTACCCCCAGGTAAATTAGTTTGCATAGTAATTTTTAAATATAATTGTATATAAATGGTTTATATTTTAAAATATGCATATTTTATTTCATCAATATATGTATGATACTTGAGTGAGAACCCTTTTGCACATGGATTATCTCATACCTCACCATTTAAAAATGAAAATGTTCATATTCTCACTCAAAGTGCCCCTATTATGCTTTTTAAAGGTTCTTACTGTAACTGATGGGAGGTTAAACAACGGTGTTGGGGATCCACATGCAGTTTATTAAATAGAGAATGGTCAGACACTATTTGGTCAATCACAGCAGCAAACAGGTATATACATGGAAATCCAGAAGCATAGTCAAAGTCACAGGCAAGTGGTCAGTAAGCGGCAAAGATTCAACATATACCCTAAACTAGACAAGAATCAAAACTCGGCAAAGTGAATGTGAAAAAGAGATGTATATATAGTCCATGTAATCAGTGAGATAAGTTACTGTACAGCTGTGTTTGTGTGTGAATGTCCGGATTATTGTCAGCTGCTGCAGGAGTTGATGGTTGCAAAGAGTTCTGGGAGTTGTAGTTCGTTTGGAATACCAGAAGTAATCTCTAGTGGAGAAAACACTGCTGGTGATAACAACACTTACACTGTAAGTGTTCTGATGACTCAATTCAAAAATGTAAGGCAACTTGCTGTAGTTTGTAACTAAGAAGCTCTGCTCCATTTTATGTTCAAACCTTTTAGTGTACAAGTGACCTGTTACTGGGGTGGTACCCTTAAGGGTACAATTTTGTACCTCTGTTTAGAGGTACAAAGGTAGTTAGGTATTTCGTACCCAAATGAGCAATAAATAGGTACCTATAAAATGTACCTTCCAAATCTAAATCTGAATGTTTGTACCTTTATAGCCCATTTGAGTACAAAATTGTACCCTAAAAGACCAATTTGGGACCTTTAAAGGTACAATTATAATTTTGTTCCCTTAGTAACCAAATTTTATCCTCACTGTACCTATTTTTCGGACAGTGCTGATTGAACTTTTTTCAGTGTAGGTTTTTTGTTTGTTTGTTTTTCTTATACACATTTCACATTCTCAAAAAACCTCAATAGATTTAATTAAAAATTTGTTTCAATTGATAAACAAACTTTCTGTGAGTCTGTACTCTGCTCTAATTGGTCAGCAGCCCATTATGTTGTGATTGGTCTATCAATGAAAGTGTGCACTGCCATATCGTCACCACAGAATGATAAGGTTCTTTCTGACATTTTTGTCAAAATTGAGTTATTGACATATTCTTATTAAATGACAACTTATTAACATTATGGGATGTTTTTTATAAGTTGTTTACATTTTAAGATTTTTTTATTTTTATGTAAAAAAACAAATGTTACACACATACTGTTAAATATATGCAATGCAAAAACTTTGAAGCGTAATATCTCAAAATCATTCAGAATGCAGATAGAACCATTTAATTCCAAGGTGACGATATCTTAATTTGAGATCTGGAGGCTTTCTCATAACTACGCAATTACAGTCTATGCACTGTAGGACATATTGAAATGACCATATCTATTTGGAGCTGTTTCTGTTTCTGCCTGTATTTTTTGCTGGTGGGTCACTGCTAAATTATACATATACATATATAATTTATTTAATTTTTTTAATCAGTTACTCATCTAATTAGATCAGTTTTGGAAGTGATAATGGATTCTTTGATGACTCGTTTAGCAGTTAATTCTTTCAACTTTGCAAACCTTTTACATCCACAAACAGCTGCATCAAAGGTAATTTTTCAATAAAGCACTTTAGCTATTAGATGCACTTTAAAACCCAGTCAGCAGAGACAAAGAAACGAGCACAGCGCTTGTTTAACAGTATGCTCACATGCATACGAAAGATAGACTGAATCATTGAAGATGAAGTGCCCAGTGAAGAGGTGCTCGGGTACTTAAGAAACACTCTAGTGTTTGTGAATTCAATCATTACTTGATATTTTATTGTTGTGCCAATATACACTACACAACCCATATACTCTTGAAAATAAAAGTTCATCATTGGCACTAATGATTTCATGAAGAACCCTTCCATTTAAAAAAATGCATGAAAATTACAAAAAACAGGGTTATTTTGGGGTTGACAACCTTTATATTTAAGACTGTATATTGACAATACTCTTACCCATTTTATTATATGTTTTAAACATGTAAAGCCCTTGCAGAATGAGTTTTCTAGTTCTGCTTCTGGTTTAAGCATGATTGTAATTGGTCTGCTGTGCTGAAGGGGAGGTCGAGCTTTTTGATTGGCTGGTTATTTTTGCAAGGAATCTCTCATGAGCCTCACAAATGAGGTGACTGATTTTGCACTGCTTGAAAGATTGGAAATAAGAAAGCTTTATTTCAGACCAGTTGAGCTGCATAACTGTCTAATGTTAACATTTGTAAATAACAAACGTTATACTTTATTTAAATGTGAAAATCCGTAAACATTAACTACTGTGAATGAGATTATATTTCTTTTTTAGAAGTGTATGTTATAGTTTTTTATGCTGTGTTGGTCCTATTATTTCTAAATATTCAGTTCACATTTGGCTTTATTCAGTCCATAAATATGTGCTTTGCATATCTGGAACACTGAATAGATAGTAGGGAGTAAATATTTTAATGACATCTACAGAGAAATGTGTGTGGAGGTCAAAATGAGCATGAGAATGCACATGCACAAGCACACACACACACTCTTACATACAAAAACACAAAACCCTTCTCTTATACTTTCTTTACTTAAATAAGCATGTTTTATACACGACTTTTTAATCAGTTTTATATATAAACCATTTTCAAATTGAATGTTTTTTTTAAATTAAGCAAAATATCTACTTCAGCTTGGGTGATGGAGTCATCATTTCATATTTCATATATTGTACATAGCATATATACAGTATGCATACTTCATACACATTTATTTACTCATTCATTCAATCATTTATTTTCTTACGAATTAGTCCCTTTATTCATCAGGGGTCACCACAGCGGAAGGAATCGCCAACTTATCTAGCATATGTTTTACACAGCGGATGCCCTTCAAGCCGCAACGCAGTACTGGGAAACACCCATACACGCTTATTCACACACATCCACTATGGCCAATTTAGTTTATTCAATTCACCTGTACTGCATGTCTTTGGACTGTGGGGGAAACCGGAGCACCTGGCGGAAACCCACGAGAACATGCAAACTCCACACAGAAATTCCAACTGACCCAGCTGGGACTCAAACCAACAAGTTTCTTGCTGTGGGGCGATAATGCTACCCACTGTGCTACCGTGTCGCCATTTATTTACTCAGAAACACAAAAACATGCATTGTTACTAGCAGTTTGCTTGTTCTGTAACAGCACTCACAGATCTGCCTCTGTGTTAAAGTAAATAATCACCCATTAATCTGTCCCCAGTAATCCGTCCTTTCATCTGCTCCCACCAGTACATCATCAACAGCAGAACAGCAGCCTGATCCAAATTTTCTCCTGCTTCTTTTCACACCACACACGTCAGCATTAGTCAAACAGGAAGAACAAAATCTGTGAAAAGCTGGAACTTTAGTAACCTCACCCTGGCACAGGCGAGTAATCTTAAAGGTGCAGTAGGTGATTGTCTTCAGAAACATTTTTTGTTGTGCTGGTTGAAACCCCTTCATATTTCAATAGTAATGATTAAAGTAAACGATCTAAATATATTTATAAGTATTTTTATATTCTGAGTAAGGCATAAAACAAAAAAAAATAATTTCCATAATTCCAATAATTCTGATAAGTAGCCCAAACTGACTGACAGCAAATGTAGATTTGTACATCTGTGCACTGCTGTTCACGCAGATCCGCCATTTGCGTGTACAAACGCACCACACGTTCATGTGCACACGACACAAGAGAGTGACAGGATGACACCATGACTGAATAATTTCTTTTGGACAGATAATGTTCTGCTTTAAAACTATTTTAGTCCCGCAAAGCTGATGTAGATTGTGTTGTGTTACGAATGGGTTATATTCATAGAAGTGTTGTTCAGCCACTGAAATCTTTCAGCGAAAGATTGATGTGACTATTGTCAATTTCATAAAGTACATTTTACAACATCGATAATGTACATTTTTATTTAATTTAACAACAAAACATAAGTAAATAGGGCTATTCTGCCTAGCCTGCTTTACTGAGGTGAAGTTGGATTTATATTCACATCACTTTGATTCATTTTTAAACAATGACAACCTGTGATGCGCTCCCTTTATTGTTTACCATACTACTCTGAATATTCGGTCTGAACTAGCAAGTACATTATGGCTTAACATTAAGTGCAATTCCTGCACACCGCCGGCCAACCACTAAGTAGAGTCACTTTAGGACAGCACGTGAGAGAAGGTTGTCTGCTGTCATCTTTAAGGTGAGTGCATTTGAGTTTCAGAAGGCGTGGTTTTGGATGGCAAGGGATGGACTATAATTCAAAGATATTATGCTGACCGGTTAGCATTGTGGCAGATCACCTACTGCCCCTTTAAAGGAACACTCCAATTTAAAAAAAAAAAATAAGCTTACTTAAACAGTTGAGTTTTACCGTTTTAAAATCCATTCACCTGATTTCTGGGACTGGCACTTTTTAGCTTAGCTTAGCATAGATAATTGAATCGGATTAGACCATTAGCATTCCAAACAAAAACCATCAAAGAGTTTCGATTTTTTTCTTACCTAAAGCTTGACTCTTCTGTGATTACACCATGCAATAAGACCAATGGAAAATGAAAAGTAGTTGTTGTCTTGGCTGATATGGCTAGGAACTATTCTCTGATTCTGGCATAATAAACAATGAACTTTGCTGTTGTATCATGGCTGAAGCAGGTGGAATAATATTACGCAGCCCCTGAAAATAATCCCAAGGTAACTTATAAATATGACCATCTGCTTGCACAGGAAGCATGTGCCTGTCGCAGTGCGCAACATCATTTCAACATTCTTCAAAATATTTCATTTTGGATTCAGCATATTAATGAATAAAATTTGTTATGAACTACCTCTTTAAATCTGCTTTCAAGAATGCATGGACTCAATAAAGCTTTTTTCAGCTCTCTCCACATGCACTGCGTATCACTCTCTAGCTGTTAATTATCACGCTGCGTCAACCAGGTTTGATTCGGCCTCTCTCTCTCTTTATGCCCATCTTTCTCTCTCTTATGCTCTACCAGTAGGAACCTTTGACACTGGAGTTTGGTTAATTACCTGTGTTATGGCCTGGTCCGTCTGCCCTCCTGCCTGCTGAGAGCTTATGAGATCCTTACCGCAGCTCTCTGAAGCCGGCGAACACTGCTGGCTTTTATTACTGCCACTAATAATGTCTCTGCTATAATACTTAATGAAACAGTGTGCACGAGACTAAATCACCTTCATACTAATTTTACAGGCGTGGCTGCAAAACGAGGCAATGCAGGCAAAAAACTGGCTTTTCATAAAGCGTTATTTTTTAGGTCTAATATAAAGAAAATATCCACTATTAAGTGTTTCTTTTATTACATTGTCAAACTGTATCAATTTGTGTATGTAGACTTCAATCACAGTTACATACTTTTAAAGGCCATTTTCTTCATACTGTATATATATATCCTCACCCTTCTGTATTACTCCGCCCACATAGAGTGACAGCAGATCAATAAACGCACTACAGTTTGACAAATATTGCAGCTGCTGGACAACATAATGTACTTTTGAGGCTTTTTAGTAGAGAATGTAGCTGTTTAGATTGCAATTATGCCGTTTATTTATGAGGATAGTGCCTATTTTAAATATTTATAATTTCTGAGATACAGCTCCTCGGCATCCATCAGCCTGTCATTGAGCAGAGCACAGACTATCTTGACTTTCCACAAGATGGCGACAGAGACACCATAATAAGCCCTTAGTCAGCATAATAAGGTCAGCGTATTTTCAAACTACAGCTGATCAAATCATTATAAAACTAAAAAAGTCAACCGCTCTCTTTTGTATGTTGTAGTGCTTTATTTATACCATAGTTATTGTAGTGAATTGAGTATGAGATGGGACTCACATATCAGGAAAGTATGTATTTTGTGTTGGTCACTCTTTTTATAACCCTGAGTTACTTTTTGGTTGGCCGTCTGTTTGTTTCTAACGAGTCTCCTGTTTTCGTAACTGCAGACTAGTCCAGTAAAAAGAAAGAAGGAAGAAATGCCTACATGTCTTTTGCGTTTTTTTCTTAGAGCAAACAGAACAGTAATCTGGTAGTGTTGGCACTGCTTTGGCTTTTTCAGGGTTAATTATTGTGATCTCCTAATTGCCACAGAGAAACACTGGGTAATATCTCTCTAGACTAATGACATTTCATGCCGTTCAGCCTTATAATCTTAAAATGTGAGCAAAATCACTCGTTTTGTCATCACTAGATATTATGCAAGAGAATTATTCAAATACTAGCTCTAAAGTGACGTTGGTGAATTAGTAACGGCTTCTGCTGTTCTGACGGTCAGCTGCAGATGTGAATGAATGGCAGAGGAAAGTATATATATATATATATATATATATATATATATATATATATATATATATATATATATATATATATATATATATATATATATATATATATATATTATAGGTGTGCATAGATAAATAAAAAAAATAGATTAATCTTATTGTAACCTTGGAATTTATCTAGATTAATATAGATTAAAATGGCTCATTTGAATTCTGCCGAAGGCTTCAGAATATGTATGCTACCCAAATAATGACTAAAAGTAAGTCTTTGAGAACATTAGACCAGGGCCTCATCTCCTGTTTCCAAAAGGCATCACAAACTGCTTGAGAAACTGTTCTACTATGATAATTGGTGATGAAAATAAATTAAGTTCAATAAGATGTACTTGTGTTTACTAACTGTTTATTCAGTTAAACATGAATTTTGAACTGTAGGCCTACATAAGCTCCAAACTGCGATTTTTGATTACCTTAATGCGACTAAAGTCATAACTGAACTAAACAGAAATGGAATTAAGACATGGAGCATGCATATATTAGTGGCATTATTAAAGTAAACATCGCAATCAAACTATTACCGTCATGTTGAACTTTTTGCCATATTTTCCAACAAGATCCACACACGCTGCTGTCAGTAAAGGACCGCACACACACACACACACACACGCACGCACGCACACACACACACATCACGAAATGCAGAAGCTTTTTTTATTCTTTCCATTTGGCGTGCGTTATTAAATTCCATAACACTCTCACCAGTCCTTACTCCTTATTTGCGTCTAGGGGACATGTCAAGGGGACATGAATGAAATGTTCATGAGTGAATGTGAAATTCAATTCAATTCACCTTTATTTGTATAGCGCTTTTACAATGTAGATTGTGTCAAAGCAGCTTCACATAAAAGGTCATAGTAAATAGGAACAGTGTAGTTCAGTTTTCAGTGTTTAAGTTCAGTTCAGTTTAGCTCAGTTCAGTGTGGTTTAAAAATCACTACTGAGAGTCCAAACACTGAAGAGCAAATTCAACGATGTGCACCTCTACAGATCCCAAACCATGCAAGCTAGTGGCGACAGCGGAGAGGGAAAAAAACTTCACTAATTGGCGAAGTGAAGAAAAAAACCTTGAGAGAAACCAGACTCAGTTGGGCACGACCATTTTAATTTCTCCGCTGGAAACTGCCGAACTGCAGTTAAAGTCAGCCAAAATTACAGGAAACTCTTACATGAAAGCACTTCACGTAAACACCTTAATTATATTATTGTCTATTAAGGCAAATAACTAGATTACAGATGTCCATGTAAGCGTAGTCAGTAGTGTCTTCGACGTAAGTGAAAGATCCAGAAGGGCATCCAGCTGATTTGATTCAGAAGGGCAAGTTTTTGACAGTCGGCTCACCAGTTTGACTTTCATTCACTGGCATTCATTTTAAAAAGCACCCGGTCCATTTTATTTGTATATGTTTTACTCGAACGCATAAATTGTATGGTTGCCTGATAGTTAGATGTGGAGCTAACATTAATCAGATTCACTCTAGCGAACTGCATCCATGTTAGCACGCCACGTTTGATGTGGTAATTTCACAGTGGGAATACACACAGGTCCGAAGACTCGATCTCGCCCCCTACAGTGCAATTCGGCCAGGTATACATCTGTGCTAAAATATCACGGTGAAAGTCACCATAGCTTGCGTAGAACAGACCCAGCTTTTCTCCAGAAGAAAAAATGTTATCAAACATACTGTGAAAATTTCCTTGCTCTGTTGAACATCATTTGGGAAATATTTTAAAAAGAAAAATTTATTTAAAAGGGGGCTAATAATTCTGATAATATTATATAATTCTTAAATATCATAATAATACTGTATATTATATACATTTTTAGTTTTTCTCCTGGTTGACTGCAGTGTTTCTTGCATTCAGGAGTGATAAAAAGAGATTCTTATAATCCTCTCTGTAAAACAAAACTTGGACTCTATTATGTCAAAAAGAAACAATAACTTACAAACTGACTTCATACTGTACAATATTCAGATTTTTGTGTTTAAAAAGTGTCAAATTACCACATATTTATTAATACAATGCCTCACTTGCATATTTAAATCTAATATTTGGAAAAATTTTATAGTAATTTAAAAACTTTAAATACAAAAGGAAATCATTCAACTGAGGAAGTACTATGATCATTTTTTTTTTCATTTTGTGATTAATTTTGTTACCTATTCACCAATGTCTTGCCTTAAAGAAGAGGGACTCTTACACAGTAAAAGCATACCCCAAAATATTCAATTCAATTCAATTCAATTCATCTTTATTTGTATAGAGCTTTTACGATGTAGATTGTGTCAAAGCAGCTTCACATAGAAGATTAGAGTGAATTGAAACAGTGTCAGTTTAAATAAAAAAATAGAAAAAAAATAAATATATATTTTATGTATACAATAGATGAAAGAAGTTCAGAATTGGAACAAGAGGGAATTTTCATTTTTGGGTGAGCTATCCCTTTAACCAGGGTTCCTTGCTAAGTCTTTTGAATAATTCCTGCCACACTCCTGCTATGCATGATGAATCACACAATTTTGTAAAATACTGTACTCGTTCCTCCACACAGATATATTCGATCATATGGGAGTGAGTTAATAAGGGAGGGAAAGTGAGATCAAGGAAGATGTGGCTCTCTGGTTCCAGACTCCAGAGTCTCATTAGAACAGAGGAGAGTCAAAGCGACATCAGAAACAGCCCACATCCCTCTATGAAATAATTTGGGCTGTAGTAATTAATGTGACTTTTGTGCAACCCCTGCAGCTGTCACTTCCAATAACAGGAATTGGCATTAGATTGTCATGGAGAAGAGGTTTATAGTGTTTTGTCTGAGTCTGAGCTGTGTAATTTATTCATGTTGATCATTAAGGCTGAATTAATGGCGGAAACGTGAAAAAAAAAGCATTCTGCCAGTTCCTTTCCTGTGGCATCCAAGGTGTTTATATCACCGTAAACATTAGGGGAAAAAAAATTGCTGATGGAATATAGTATCAGGAAATCCTGCTATGATCAGCTGTTGATAATAATACGACAAGCCCAAGCTCTTTAGAAATAAGTGCCTCAGCTTACATTTTTGCTAAAAGTAAAATTCTTTGCTCCGGGTAAAATTTATGGCAGTTTCAGATGGCAAATCCACTAGAGGGTGATGTTTACATTTTTCTTTGCGAATCTGAAATACATTACTTAGTGTACATTTCATTACACTGTCCAATACACATCCTTCTTGTACACGTCCACTAGAAGACAATGCTTTTCATGCAGATCACCTAGTCCAGTGAACCACTGACCTTAAGCCTTCCTTACACAACCAATAGTGTTATGTGACTGAAATATTGACTTCAATAGGGATATTAAAAGAAAAACTGCATTTCAGTTAACATATAAACATATTTTTGTAACTATTATAAACTATATTTAGATTATTTATACACATTAATAAATGATTAATTCAAATCATTTTCAAAATCATAATTTCAAATCATTACATTGAAAACCACAGTCATAATATGGTAAAAAGGCTTTTTGACTTTTCTAAAGCATAAAAATACCATAATGTGTTTGCAGATATTTAAGAAGCATGCTAAGTGAACATTCTTGTTTATCTGAAAAACAATGTTGAAGTCAGATATTTTGCTTTGAAAATGTCTGTTGCATGCCGCAACGTCTGTCTTTGCTTTAGTCATTTAACCCACCCAATGCCAATTATATCATAGTTTCCTTCATGGGAAACAGCAGATTTCAATTATTCAGTCAGAAAGGCTCTCAAAATATGCATTCGTGACAGAAATGTGACCTCTGGTGAAAAGTAGCAGACTCCAAAATAAGACGTAGATTCAGAGTTGATTCAGACTATGTGTGGTGATTATGAATTAGCAATTAACATAAACATTACAAATGTAAACATTAGGTAAGCAGGTTACATTGTAACCCCATGTCCTAAAAACACGCTACATGACAAGATACACAGTGATTTTTAAATAAATACACAGTGAAATAAAGCCAGTCAGAAGCACATGACAGTGCACTTAGGTTTATAATTTAATTAATACATTTTAAACCTCTTTAACATTATTAAATGTACATGCTAAATCTGATAAGTCACAGTTCTAAAGTTCAATTTTAATTGTTTTATTTTATTTTCAAGATCTGAGGTGATCTTGAAAAGATGCTGCTTCCAGTAGTATGACAATAATTGTCTAG
Organism: Danio aesculapii; assembly: GCF_903798145.1. Classification (NCBI taxonomy): domain Eukaryota; kingdom Metazoa; phylum Chordata; class Actinopteri; order Cypriniformes; family Danionidae; genus Danio; species Danio aesculapii. Next base: position 26,293,253 of record NC_079442.1, on the reverse strand, counting down.
TAAAATGGCCTTTTAATTTAGAAAATATTCCTTCTATCCTGTGCAGTTGCTTTTATTGTGAACACAAGTTAAATCAGCCTTTACAGTCGATAGTCAGGCTTGTTCCAGTTGATGTCATCAATCTGGCAACCTGTGCTTGCATGTGTTTTGAAGCAGGCGTGCAATACCCAGTTCAACCAATGGGTGTTACATACTGCACCTTTAATTAAACATTTTAACACACCCACACCAACACGAAACTTTTAAAAAAGTCCTATTTTGTATAAAATCTTTATTCTGTTTGGAGGTGTAGAACATGCTCTTATGCTTGGTAGTTAAAATGTATATATTATTTATCACATCATTTACATTATTACAATACCTTTCTTCCCAGCCTGGGACAAATTATATAATTAGTTACGGGTTTGATGAAGGCCTGCATTTAAAAAAAAAACTATATATGTTGCGATTGGCTAGCTGTCGCAGTGAATTATGATTGGCTAACAGCTTAGACTTTTAGTACTGCCATGTTCCTTGTCCAAGCAGCAAGTTCTGTCTGTTCCACAGAGACTGGTTCTCAGCACGGATATAACAAAAAAGTCAGCGTGGCAACATTATTGTTTGTTGTTATTTTCCCACCCCACCCAATCATTCAAATTTCCATAGGCAGGATTTGGGCCTCTTAGTGACATCATAAACCCTAAAAAACAAAGCTTGTAATCCAAATGAACAGTTTGTAGTTCTTGAAAATACTGTATATATTTTTATAAACTAAAGAGAGGACTTTGTAACTTAACAGATATTTTTATGCCCAAATATGCACATTACACAATGATTAGTATAGTATAAGTATAATAGGACCTCTTTTGGTCATCCAAACACCATGGCTATACCATCAAACCATCAAAGTTCAGTTCCAAAACTTAAGACCACAAGAATGGAGGATGCGTGAAAGTTCCCAGATGTGATCTTGAGAGCGAGGATGCGTGGATGCAAACTTCAGCGCAAAACTCGCTGTAGAAGTCCCAGAAGTCACTGCAGCTGAATGAAGGATGTGGGAAGCACAGCATTCTATACCTGTTTATTATTAAAGTTCACAGATATAGCTTATTTATCTCAGGAGTTTCCCTAAATGAGACGATGAAAGTAAACATTGACGTGAAAATATTAATAAAGGCGTAAACACATTAAGAGAGTTTATTTGCTTAAATTTGTATTAAAATCGATTAATAAGTAAATAATACAATACAAATAAGTTTTATTTGTATTGTGCAAAGTATATTTGGGTTTTTGTGCATGTTATATAAATTGAAAAGGGAGAAAACAACAAATCATTATATGATTTCTGTAATGCTTTAATAATTTTCTGTTAAAAATACATGAAGGTCATGTGACCATCAGGAAGAGCACAACATCTAATTTCTCACAGGATGCATTCTATGTTCCTGCGGCCTCCTGAGTTTGTTCTCGTGAGGTAACCTGGCAAGACTGCTCTTCATGAAAACACGAGTCTATTCTCTGCATTCTTGGAATAGAGAAACAGCCATGTTTACTGCCATACTATATAAAACACAGCTCATTGAACAAATGTGCCTCCTGTAATCCTGATCCCCTCAGAAATTGGAGTCTGCATTAAAACTGAAGGTCCAGTTGACATTGAATGTTCACCTCAGAGGCTACGCTGGTTTTCACATCCAAACCTTCACCTGCAGGGTCACTCGACACCACCACGGCTAACTTTAGCATAACACGCCACTGAACTGCACAGCATGAGAGGCTAACAGCTGCGTAGCAGAGCTAACAAGACCTCGCAGCCATCCAGCCGTAACAAACCCCGCTCTGACGAAAGCCTGACAGGATCTTCTTCAGAGAGAACAGTTTCTGATTCTTCAAACAACACATATAACGGTTTCCACCAGGGGCATCGCTCTGTCTGTCTGTGAGGCTAATGGAGCTTACTCATCTGTCATCTGCCTGTTTTACCAGGTTGTGTGCAACACCTGGAACAAGAGAACGCTTTTAGACGCGGTTAAACTCTGACATCACAGCGTCTGATGGAGTGAAAGGGAGAAGAGCAGCAGGGATCTGGCAGCATTTCAGGTCATTTCAGGTGCCAGGATCAATATTTCGAGAGGATGTGTGAAAATTGTAATCTTTAAGTAACACGAGCTGGAGAAAGAGTCGAAGAGCATATGGAGGTAAACTACAATGAAAAAACAATTGTGGCTAACTCCAATACATGTTGCATACCTGTCAACATTGGGATGTGAAAATAAGGGATATGCGCACCATAATAAGGGATTCCCCCGACCCCGATTAGATTGCTTTAACAACTTTTTATGCTCATTAAGGACGAAATTAGTTGTGTTTGAAAAAAAAAAAACCACCAAGATCGACATTTTTAGATATTATTATTATTAATTATGTGTATATGTCTGTTTAATCACGCACCCAAAACACAGACTTTCGCTCCACTTCAAATCGCGTGTACAGAATTTGTTTGGGAAACAGCATCTATTTATCACTATGGAGCGCATCAGCTGACAGTCATGCACCGCTATATGAGTTTTGAGGATTGCATATGAAGGGGAGACATCACCTGTAATGAAAAGGAAAAGGGAATACCGCCGTTTTTATATTTATTTCACAGTGTTTCCATGCCTAAACAAAGCAAAAGCACAGAACAGACTCGCATTTAAGAGTAAGGGGTGGTCCCTGGTGGTTCGGCGGTATGGGTTGCGTATAAGGAGGCTCGGCTCTTTAATGTTTATTTGCCACCCTTCAGAGAAAGACTGAAAATATGGGAGAAATATGGGAAAATACCTTTACGGGATGATAGCGGGATGGAACTGTAAAATACGGGAGAATCCTGGGAAAAAAGGAAGGGTTGATAGGTATGACATGTTGTAAGATCATAACTGCTGTACATGCTGTACATTAAAAGTAAAATTGGTTAAAACGCTATATTAAAAAAAAAAAACACATGATAACATATATACAGTGGTCCCTCGTTAATCACAGGAGTAACGTTCAAAAAATAGCCTACGTTCTAAAAAATTTTTTTTAATTATTATAGATGTTTTAAGGGTGTAAAACCCCTCACTACACTATTTTCTCAGATAGGCATTAACATTTTCACACTTTTCCCTCTAGAAAACTTGCAACCATACAGCACAAAACTTCAGAGTCACACTGCTAGTGATCAAAGATTTACTGTATGTCAATTTGGCAAGCTGAATGTATTCTTTACTGTACAGGAGACACCGCATAGAGGAGATTTAATGCTTAATTAATGCTATGCATAATTGAAATTTAATATTTTATATTTTAGCATAACAATTTCTGTTTGACATACATTTTATATTTGATATACATGTATTTCTATGTCATTATATGATAGTATGTCATTAATTGATAAGCAGTAAGCACACACTCAACACTTTGATTTTGAACAGATGTTTATTTTAAACTACACTTAATAAAAAATATAAAATAATAAGTGATTTTTCTCCGCTAATTTTTAGGTTTTGAACCTTTTTGTTCAAAGACTTTTGCTGACAACTGAGTAGAACTTAGTGGTTTGAAGGATATTGGTAAGTCTAAAGATTTAAAATAACAATTAATTAGTTATTAATTAGTGTTTCGATGCTATTCTATGATGCTTTTTTTACTGATAAAAACAGTTTTTCTTCAGTTTTTATCACTTTTCAAAGGTCCCATAAAGTGCTTTAAAATGTGATTTTTTACTTGATGTTTGACGTGATCTCAATTGAAAAATAAAGAGGGGGTGAGACACAGAGTAGCTCCTCTTTTCAAAAAACAGCCAATAGCGTTTCATTTTTATCACAGCTCTGCCAGTGACAGTGATGGATATCAAGCACATTAAATGAAATGCAAATGAGAAACATTTTAAAGGGGGCGGGGCATGTCAGATACTAGAGAGCATTTGATTGGTCAAGATTTGATGAGAAACTGAAGTATGAGGTGACGCGAAAAAACTTGTTGAGTCAGTGCAATAGCCTAGTGGTTAGCGCGCTGACATATGGTGCAATAGCACTTCAGGGTGTCCCGAGTTTGAATCCCGGCTTGTGGACATTTCCCATCCCTACCCCCTCTCTCTCTCCCACTTTGCTTCCTGTCTGTAAAACTGTCCTATCCGCTTAATAAAGGCAAAAAGGCCAAAAATAAATCTTTAAAAAAAAGAAAAAACTTGTTGATCAATTTAGGCAGAAGTGCTTTGGATGTTTATATCAGTTTTATATTTTCTAAACGTGAATTTTGTCAGTTTTGGAGTACACTAGCTCATAGGGTTCCTTAAACCTAACAGAGTGAAATTAGCATCTTTTTAAAAGATGTTAATTTTAAATATTAATAACTAACGTTATTTATGTACAATCTGAATTTACATTTTAGGATGTAAAAGTAAAAGAACATGCACTGTAACATGACTTTTTCTAGAAATGATTTAGGCCCAATCCCAATTCTACCCCTTAGCCCTTAAAAATATCAGTTTCAAGGGCTATCAACCCTTCCCCTTAGCCCTACACCTTAAAGCTAAAAACAGTAGGGACACCCCTACCCCTTCACGTAAACGCGCAAAACAAGGGGTGTCCCAGTTCTCTTTAGCTTGAAGGCATATAGCTAAGGGGAAGGGCTAGATAGCCTTTGAAACTGAGATTTTTCAGGAGCATACTCAAAAACCCAAGGGTATGAAAATTCCCAGAATACACCAGTATGACTGCACACGGAGGTCAGGAGATGCACAAATTTGTATTTTTGTTATTATTATGAATTTTTACAACAAACAAGCACATGCTTTAATACATCCAGAATGGCGTTCTGAAGCCCTTCCCGTTCACTCTCTGTTTCAAGGGCCAAAGGGAATGGGAAGTGGTACAAAAATAAACTGAAATGAAAATGGCCTTACTTTTTATTTATTTACAATAAACACATCAGTCCTAAATTACATTTATAGTGTACATCAAATATCTTCCAAGCTGTTGTTGTTGCATCCTATCATTTTTTCTTATTACTGTAAAACTCCTTTGAAATACAGATAAACTTCTACAGCAAAAATATCATAGATTTCAGTAAATAAAGTATTAACTTCAGAAACTTGATGTTGACAGTTTATAGCATACATCAATTCTCTCTCTTGAGCTGTTTAATAGAGATATACTGAGACATGTGACCCCGTTCACAAGCATATCTCATTAAACTCAACTAATTAGCAGACAGAGAAAAAAGAAGAATTGCTAAAAGAGTGGTTTGAGTTCAGAGCTCACTCAAGATATTTTGGCATGTCTTCTGATAAACAGTATTCAATACACAAATATATGGCATACACTCATATATAAATATAAGATATATAAATACACTAATTTATATGAATATTAGGAAGAAAAGGCCTGGGAAAATTAACACATTACTGTATCTGTGATTACAGTGAACGGATCTATGGGAAGTCCCCATAAAGTTAGCTCTACAAGTGTGTGTGTGCCACCTTTATACCTTCCACTTTAGTGGTCTAATGTCTTTGACTGGTCTAGTGTTTTTTTAATGAATGATTTTCGCTCCAGCTGTTGCGGTTCCAGAAGAGTCTCCAGGTTGACGGCTCTCCGGCTTAAACTGTAATCACGGATTTGAGAGAACAGAAACATTTATCCACGCACAGAGCAGCGAAGTGGCTCGACTTGTCTTCTGCACTTTTTATTATCCTTTCAAAAACACAAGTTGTTCTGGATGGTGGCCAATCCGTTCATAGCACCGGCTTATTTGCATGTATTTACATAAGTGGAAGCTTATGTCCAGAACTGCTGTAATCCTCTTTATTCGGAGATCGAGAACGAGAATTTTGACCACCGCCTGCGCTGCAAGGTCACAGAAGCGACGGATGAAGCAGCAGATCGGCCTGACAAACACATGTATATGATTAATGTTAGAGCTGGATATCGATTCAGATGGCTCGATTCAATTTGATTCTGATTCACAAGATCTCTATTCGATTTCATTTGACACTTGATTTGATTTAGAATACAGATTTAATAAAAATGTTTCTGATGTTTCTATAAATGATCAGTGAACACTTCATTAATATTAATAGTATATTGTAAACAGCTGCTGTCGCTTCAAACACTGTATACATTTGTTTCATTGCAGAATTGCAGAACTAGAATTATATAGAACATATTTATAATTTACAATAATAGAATGCATTATTTATGTAAAATGCTAATCCAAAATGCTCAAATGTGATAGGGATTCTGTTACTAATTGTGGTTTAACTTTTTTGTTAAACATTTTAAATTGCACATGAAATCAAACTAACCATATTGCTTTTGTTAGCTCACATTTCTAGTCTTGCGGTGAACAATTCATCTGTGCCTGTCATTAGGAAAATAAACATTTCTGCCCTTCAAATCTTTAACTAAAATCTGAAATCTCACTTCCAGTTTGTTTTTAGTTAAATTCTGAGATTACGTGTGTCTGGGGTAATGGGTGAGGCTAATATACTTAACCACGTCCCTCCAATTCTCAGTTTTGACAACAAACAGAAATGGTGAAGTTTTGAAAGTGCTATAAAAACAACAACAAATAATAATACTAAATAATAATAATAATAATAATAATTTCTGACATTTATAAGTGCTTTTCTGGACACTCAAATCGCTTTATACATTTTTGGGGGGGATCTTTTCATCCACCACCAGTGTGCGACAAACAGAAATGGTGAGGAGGAGGTGTCTGTTAGGTTGTAATAACTCTCCTGACACCCTTTTCCCAATCTTTTGAATGAAATGCCTACTTTACTACATCCAATTAGCTCGCAGTAGAAAAAAACAAGCCACGCCCACTGTTTTCTCAATTAATATTACGCTTCTCTAGAAACTGTCTAATGATGATACAGCTTGATGTTTGTGGACATTACCACTATGACGTCTATCAGACGTTGGATTTTGGTTACTATACCTGACGAATAATTGTCAGTATTTGATTTCAATATGATGTTGGTTTAAGATGTTGGCTCGACGTTGGATTTTGGTCACTTTCCAACACAACCTAAAATCAACCAAATATCAACGCAATTTGACATCGTTATTGGACATCAAAATAACATTGGGCTTAGACGCTGGCTAGACATTGAATTTTGGTCACCTGACACAACCTTGGACACCAGTCACAACCTAAATCTAACCTAATAATATTAACATCTTATGTCATTGTGTGCCTGCTGAGATGACTCGTTGCCTTCCCACCAGAGGAAGTGACATCACTTGGAGCAGTCACATGCTTTTTCTACCAGTGCTTTAAAGATTGTTATGCCTTTTTATTTATATAGTTGACCAAAACTACAAATTGATTTATTTTTTTATTACTGAAATAATAAATAATACAGAAAAAAAGATGTTTCATGCAATTGTTGGTAAAACTTGAATATGAGAAATATGATTATACTTTAGAAATCATGCTTCATAATACTAATTCTTTACTATATATAGCATTTATAGTACAATATATATATTCCAAACAAAAATCTAAAGTTAAATGTGTGAATCAGGAGGCAAAGAGAGTCAGATACAGGTATAGTGGAAGTTAATATCTTAATACATAGTTAATATTTTTAAGACAAAATGTCTCTAAATGTACAGTACATACATTGTTTTTTAAACAATCAAAACTGATTTTTTTTTTTAATAATAGAAGGTTATTTAGTAAATGCAAAGTTTTCCCGCAGTTCTGGAGTGACCCATATAATGTCTGAACTGATTTCAACTTATTTGACTGACTGTTTCTATGAACCTGCCTCTTAAGTCACAGTTTTTTTTTCAATTCAAATTCTGTATCAAATGCCAAAAGTGAACAACAAATGTTGCTAACATATCCTAATAGTGCACTGTAAAATTACTGAACATCATAAATGTAAGATTTATATCAATGGCTAATCTTAGTCAGACAGTGATTCATCTTTTATAAATGGTAAAATATGCATGTCTCTGATGCAGCAAGATTCACTTTAATGTGTGATATGACTAAATAGTGATCATGAATGGCTACTGAGATTAACATGAGCGTTTCGTAAGTCGCAATTGTTTTTTTACATGCAAATGTGTATTTGACTCTTAAGTTGCAACGAGCCACAAAAATAAATTGAGCTCTCACACAACTGAAGAGATTTGTTCTCTTTTTCTGTTTGCGCCACAGAAAACTGCCTGTCTGACTGTTTTTCAATTACTAATCAAACACACCCTGTGAAGGACCTGTGAAAAAAAGCCCAGTGGAGAACACAGTAAACTCATGTCTCACCCTACTACACCTTTCCCAATTTCACATTGCAGTTAAGTTTTCAGTTTAGAGAGTTTCAGTGTCTGGCAGCACAAATGCTTTAGATTCACTATGACAAAATGAAGTATACAGTAATGCTGGTTCATATATATAAAAATAAAGGAATTATGCTTATATTCCAGGATTTTTTTGATGTGTGAATATATTTCTTTTTTTATTTGTTTACATTATGTTTCTTTTGCACTACACTTTATTATTTTTCTCTGATTGTTCTATATTATATTATATTATATTATATTATATTATATTATATTATATTATATTATATTATATTATATTATATTATATTATATTATATTATATTATATTATATTATATTATATTATACATTTTTTTTCGACTGGGGCTCGAACCAGCAACCTTCTTGCTGTGAGTCGATTGTGCTACCCACTGCGCCACCATGCTGCCTATTATTATTATTATTATTATTATTATTATTATTATTATTATTATTATTATTATTATTATTATTATTATTATTACATCAACCAAACAATAAGGAGTTAATACAATAATATTACATCAAGTATTAAGAAGTATAGAGATGACAATTAAAACTATGAACAAACAAAAACAAACAAACAACAAAAAAACATAACCATAAGTGATTCATTCATTCTTTCTTTCTCTTTCTTTCTCTCTCGCTCACTCCCCTCTACCTCTTCATCTGTGTGATGCCAGGCTTTACAGCAGTTGGAGAGTCAAGTCTTTGTTGTAAACCCTTGGTGCAATAAACTCTATTATATTAGTATTCAGTGACCGCAGGGCCTCAGTAGAGCAGTGACAGCAGGTCACATCCAGAGAGGCCGAGGGCAGAGGCTGCAATAGCACAATCTGCTCCGGCCGCCGCCATGTACTGCTACGCCAGTCCTCATTCCAAACCCCATCCAAAAGAGGACAAACATAAGCCACAGTTACAGAAAATATAAAAGTAAAAGTCTAAGGCTTGCCACTAAAATGCTATTCTCAGCAGGAAAAAAAATGCAGAGAAAGAGTCACTTTCACTGCTCCTGTACCTTTTTATTATATTTATTATTATATAAATTTTTTTATTTAAAAGCTCACACACCCACAAAAAACAAACAATTAAGACATTTTGTCTTCTGTTTAAATTCCGTAAATACTAAAAAAATGTAGTAGGGGTGGGACAAAATATTGATATGCTGTAATAATTAATCAGTCACACTGACTGCAGCAGTTTACTGCATTGGCTGCAGAACACCCAGCCGCCACCAGGTAATAGAGGATCAACAATCAACAGTGGACGTGCATGATTTTGCATGATTAAAAATAAACCATGGCTAAGCATAAAATGCATGAAATAAGTTGGCCAAGTTGTAATAAGTGTTTTAAGTCAAAAGAATGCAATAAATTGCTATTTTGACAATGTTTTCTTAAATGTATATGCCACAAAAATTCTGGAATTAGATTTGTGCCAAATAAAACGCACAAAACTTTTCCAAAAATGAACACAAATGTACATTAACAAATTTAAAACGCACTTGAAAAATACAAAACAGTCAAACAAATGGCATCCAAATAAACACTGTCTTCAAAAAAATATATTATTAGTTCGGCTAATTTTCTGCTTCACTTTTGATTAACACAGTTCTGATTGCGCTGCCAGAGTTTTCGTTTACATTTCTCAAACTTACGTTTGCGATTCTCACAGTGCTTTGACACTAGCACTTTTGGTCCGCAATGGGTTTGTTTGACGTGAGAGTACGGTACGTTTAGCTACTGTGACATTGACTTCTGAACTCATGTGCGCACCCACAAACCGTAACCGAGTCCGCCTGAAAGAGGTGGTCTGGGGTACGGTTCGTGCATACTCTGGTCCGGTTCACTTCTGGTATGAATGCAATCGTACCAAATAAGTAAGTAAGTAACTTTAGCCCACACGAATGGTAAACAGAGTAACTTGTATTGAAAAACATTAATGATAAAACACGAATATTTCCAACACCAGAAGAAGATGAGTAACGCTAATCGAGATGGACACTGCATCCTCCTCGTTTGGACCTTTGAGGCAGCCTGAGGTAAGTTTGTTTTTATTGCTATGATGATCGGAAGAAAAATTGTTGTATAAATTCTGCTGCTATGACTTACAGTCACAAATGTCTCTTTCCACATCATCAGCATTTTAAAGCTTGTTTGACAGCTGTGTTCTTGTCTTATATTGTTGCCATTATTGTTGCAAATAAAACGTGCTGTTAATAAAAAAAATGCATCTTATAACTTTTTGACAATCATTTAACAATACTGTGTTATATCGTGGATGGTTTTCTTGTGATACATCGATATAACCGCTGATATCATGATATAATCAATATATATCGGGGGCAGAATATTGTGATAATATCATGTCATGACTTAACCTGTGATTCCCACCCCTAGTATTTAGTAGTCCAAATATGATTAAGATATCATAAGACTCTTTATTCACCCGGAGAAAACCCACGCGAACGCGGGGAGAACATGCAAACTCCACAAAGAAACACCAAATGACCCAGCCGAGGCTCGAACCAGCAACCATCTTGCTGTGAGGCGACAGCACTACCTACTGCACCACCGCATCACCCTGACTCTTTATTCAGACATATGTTAAGTATATTGCTTTGGTTTGTATGTGCACTGGATTTCAAATGTGATTAAGTTTTTATTTGAACAATGTGAAGGAGAATGGCTGCTTAAGACTGTGGTCAATAGGCAGAAAGTTGTGACAGTTTGAGCTCATCCAACCACATTAATGTATATTCTGTGACAGCAATCCAATCAAATATGTTTTTAACCACCTTAGAAGTGGTAAAAAGTGGACAAGGTGTAAACAGGGTGCTTAGTAGCAAACTAAATATCAATATATTCAAAATATATTTAGTAAATTTAGATTTTACTAACATAAGTAATTGTTAACAAATATATTTCAATAGTCCATTCTTCTTGATAAAAGTAAAATAGAACTGTACAGATGTTATTACACAAGGCTTAAGCGGCATTACTGCATTCAGAAAGACTGTAGATCACTGTCACGCTGTCACTTGAACAATTAGCATGTTTTGTCTAAAAGGTGTTTGCTTATGCCTTGTTGATCCCGCCAGCAGCGTCAAAACATTAGCGCCCGTTGTGCTATTATTTAGTTTTGAGCACTTGCTTATTGATTGCTGCGATCCACAGTTAAACAGCAGGAAGTCAAGTGGAAGAGTGTTTCATTTCCATCGTGTTTCTCCTCCATCTTCATATTCATCTGTCCACACTTTCTGCAGAAAGACCATCTGCTCATTCGTTTCAGTATACTGCTTCAGTTCGGTTCTTCTTTCTTTCTCTCTTTCTCTCACACACACACACGCACGCACGCACGCGCACACACACACACACACACACACACACACACACACACTTGTTTTGTTGGCTCATTAACAAAACATATTTTATACACTAAAAGCTTATATTATATTGCAGGAATTCTTAATGTCCACATTAAAAGGTCCAAATCTGAATTTTTATTAAGGTCAAAGGTCCGGTACAATTGACATTACATAACTTGTTTTTAATAAACATCCATAACATGCATCACAAGTCAACACTGTTTATTTTTCTTGAAATAATGTGGCATTTGCATTCAAAACACAATAAATACAATGCAAATGTGGCAAATATAATGCACTAATAAGTGCATTTTTGTACAAAACACAACAAAAGGTAGGCCCAATAGTATCTGGATACAGCCATAATGATGCAAGCTGAAACTGCATATCTCAGAGATGCAATGTCACTTAATGGAGCGGGTGATGTCACTGTGAGGGGTAGGGTTAGGGGTGGCCAACTGCACCAGGTCTGCATCCCGACCCCTCTCCAAAAAAAGTGAAAAATACAAAAGGTGTGTAATGAAAACTTTAGGTGTTGTATTTTTGCAGTCCTGATATCTGTATTTTGTGGATACTGTCATTCAAAATGTCTGTGTTTTGGTTTCATAGTGACGTTTACCATTTCCACTATTTACAACTCCAATTGTCTCATTACAAATGAAGCAGAATGGCATTGTGCTGGTTTGTGACTAAATAAACACATACTTATCTGCCTATTCAACTTTAAACTGTCGATTCTCTTAATCAAGTTTTTATTTCTGTGAAGCTGACATTTTCATCCATTCAAATGATCGCTTTGCTGCAGTGCATTAAAGCAGGTGCGTGCGATTAGCCTGCTCGATCACGTGAAACCTCGTATGATCAATGGATGTGGTTTATACATATCAATGAAGGAAATCCATAATTTGGATCCTTTAGGCATGGTCTTGCAATATGAAATGGAGTTGGGTCTGGATTGAATACTCTCACAGTCGAGGGTCCAGACTTTGAGAAGCCCTGTTATATTGCCTTACCCTAACCCTTCCCCTAAACCCAACCATCACAGGAAACCAGTGGCAAATTTTGAATGTGAAAGACCCCGTTCAGTATGATTTTTTAACCATTTTGAATTATGAGGACACAGGGCATGTCCTCATAAACCACCTCGACAATATAATACCTACATAAGAATATGCAAATACAAATACAAAAACCTGTACGCACACACACACACACACACAATTGGTTTTGTTTTATGGGCACTTCCTTGAAACATTATCATTTTAATACTGTTCAAACTGTAAATCCTATCCGCTAACCTTGGCCAAAGCATTTTTACATTTTCAAAAAACAAGGTAAAAATTATTGGTATTACTTTAAACAATGTAATAAATGCCAAGGCCACACACACAAACATGCAAAATACTGATATGTCAGGGTAAAGTGATTCACAAAACATGACAACTAACCTGTTCAATTTGAAGAAAATAAACTGCAAAATCAGATGAATTCAGTAATTTCCCCATTACAAATATAAAAACTGCTCAAGTATGATCATGATTTTTATTAAACAATTAAATCAAAAAATAGTTAACAGTATAGTATTTAAAAATATATATTTCTCTATATGTTACTAAATAATTATGATTTATTATGTTTCTTAGATGCTCGGTGAGCCTGTTTCTATTTGTTTAAATATTTATCTTCATGTTTACAATATAATTAATAATTAAAACAGTCATACCACACTTCAAAAATTACTGATTAATATGCAGACTGATATTTCATGGAAAATTTGAGCCATTACTATTCAAAAGTTCGGGGTAAATAATTAAACTGAAAATTTATTAAAAATCAATACTTTTATTCAACAAGGACAAATTCAATTGATTCAAGTGAGAGTAAATAATTTAGAATGCTACACATTTCAGCTTCAGGGTGACGTGGTGGTACAGGTTTGTTGTTTTAGACATATTGTTGTTTGGTAATATTAACATGAATGCACAGTGTACTCCACACTGTAAAACCCAATAAGTTAAGGTAACTCAAACCATTTAAGGAAACTGATTGCAACAAACCATTTAAGTAAAACTAATCCTAATGAGTACTGTGAACTTAATCTATTTGAGTACACAAAACAATTTGAGCACAATAAAACCCAATAAATTAAGAGAACTCAAACCAATTGAATACTGTAAAACCCAATAAAACTCAAACCGTTTGAGGAAACAGACAAACCAAGTTCAAAAACTAATCTATTTGAGTACTGTGAACTTACTCCATTTAAGTTGAAGAGATGAGATATTTAAGTGATTAAGTAAATCTTGATTAACCTGCTGTTAACAAACAGAATTACAGATAAAAAAACTCAAAACTACAGCGACCTCAGTCACATTACTTAAAAAAATTTAATTAAATATTTTAAAATCTAGTTAAAGGATCATTAAATCTTTAACTACCACACAATGAAATGTTTTTTTAGATTGCATTTCTTAACTTCTAATGCTGCTAGTTAACACTCTCAACGCATCTTTTTTTTTCAGCACATCCCATAATTTGTAAATCAGCCTCTACCAAATGGTTGATATGTCGGTTTATGGTAAAAGCACCAAACTAATGCATAATGTACTGTACACCATGAAAAATCTGAAAATATGAAGTGTAAGGCCAATTTAATAAAAATTAAATGTTCAAAATAAAACATTTTTGAATACTAAATCATCTTTATTTTATGAAGTATGCCATAAAATATTTCTGATTCTCTAAAATTTTATTCATTTTTCTGAACATGTTTTCTTGTGTTTTTTTTTTTACAATAAAACCAAAAGTGCAACAGGATGAAGTTTGTTTGATTTTTTTTTTAGAGCGGTCAATCAAAGAGTTAAACAACTCCACAAACAGTATCAACAGCTTTACACAGCAACACTGAGTTCAAAACTCTTTTCAAATGAGTAGAATTAATTTCCAGTCAATTTTGAGTTAACTACACTCATTTCATTAGATAAATTTGGCTGTTGGGTTTTACAGTGCATATTTGCCTTTTATAATAATTTCTTAAAGGTTGTGACACTGAAGAAAATAACAAGAAGACAGGAAATATTACTATACATGGTTTAAAACTAAAATACAAGCAAACAAAAAAACAAAGAAGTTTATTAAATTTAGCAGGAAATAGTTTTTTTTTTACTCAAAAGTGCATACTGAGCATTTAAATGTGCCCAATACACAAACACTCAAGTTTAATGTAGGCTCACACACATACACAAACACCACCAAACAGCAGCAGTTCTGAAATGAAACAGACAATCTTTAAACTTGAAGAAAGATGCAGGCGGCAGCTGCAAAGCTTCCATTCACACTTCTGCCAATAACCTCGTCTTTTTCCATTTCCGGTGTTTGTGCAGGAGAATCAAGAGCTTTACGCAGTAAGCATACGAGAGAAAAGGCTGAAATAAACACACAGTGGCACACAGACACTCAGAGAAGGATTCCACAGCAGCCTCTGTTTTCATTTCTGAGCTGCTTATCCGTTTCTGAGTTTCTGATCCTGTGATCTGAAAGCTTCTCTGCAGCCTCTCAGCTCTTCCACTGTTGGGATGTTTGGCTGATGCTTCAGTATAATCTAATCTCAAACATCGTGCAGAAACACAAAAACAACAGCCACTGCCAGAACAGCAATTCAAGACAATCTCACAAGTGTCTGGCTGGAGAACGCAAAACCTCTCGCAAACATTCAAAAACAATCTCACCTGCGTAAACAACAACACACACACACACACACCGAAGGAAGCGCAATGTTTTATTTCTCCCCTGCATCCTTTAGATTTTCCTGGAAACTCAGCAACTCCTTAATAACTCAAACCAACATGCTGGAAGCAGAAAGGGCAATTTGTCAGTTCAAAGAAAGATTTATGGACAAATTGAACATCATACAGAACTTGAAGATGGTTCTTTTTAATGAATCAGTTCACAAAACCAATCCGAGTGAGTCATTGAGACAAATTAATTGGTTGAATAGAGATCACCGATTCAGTGATTCAATCACAGCAGAAAAGTACTGAACTGAATCTAACTGAACTTAAGCAAACTAAATTCAAATGACTTAAACAGAACAGAGCTGAACTAACAAGAACTGAACCAAATAGAACTGATGGTGCATTTCAAATGACATACATCACATTTCAAAGGGCAATTTGGAGTGAAAAGATCATGGCCGCCATACTGTAAAAAATGCAGGGTTCACACAATCGATTTGTGTTGGAACAACATAAAGGAATCAAGTCAATTAAGTTCTCCCAACAAAATCTCAACAACTGTGTTGTTTCAGCTCATTTTAAATAAGTAGTTTGAACAAGCAATGAAAAATATTGTGTCAATCCAAACCAAAGTTCTAAAAACTGACCACTTTAAATGGCCCTTTATAATGAAGTATATGGAAGAATACAACTAATGGATACTTTAGTCTTCTGTGATCTTTAGCAAAGGGAAGTTGATTGGTGACACACACTGCATTCCATCCAGAAGGGCTCATCTCTATGCCCTAATCCCTTCTAAGCTGTCACTCCTGAGGGTAAAACCTTCGAGGGCATAGGGATGAGCTCTTCCAAATGGAATGCATGGCCAATCTACCTGAATTGAACTGAACTGAACTGAACCTGACCTAAATTATGGAGCCAGATTGGTTTTTGAAAAATAATACATTTACAAAATGAAATTCATACATGCACAGCACAATTCAAACTTACAAAATACAATTTGTAAATACAATTTGTAAATTCACAAGTAAAGATCAATAATATTTTCGCCAAATGAACTGGATTTGCGCATTTATAAATCATGTTTTGATTTTACGAATTGGACTTGTGCGTTTATGAATCATGTTTTGATTTTACGAATTGGACTTGTGCGTTTATAAATCATGTTTTGATTTTACGAATTGGACTTGTGCGTTTATGAATCATGTTTTGAAATTACAAATTGGATTTGTGTGTTTAAGAGTTGTGATTTGAATTTATAAATTGGATTTGTGTGTTCATAAATCGGGTTTTGAATTTATGAATTGGATTTGTTTATTTTCAAATCATGATTTGAATTTACGAATTAGATTTGCATGTTGTTTAAGCATCGTGTTTTGAATCTAGAAATTGGATTTGTGTATTTATGAATGGTTTTCTAAATTGACTAATTGGATTTGTTTATTTTTGAACCATGTTTTGAATTTACGAATTGGATTTCTGTGTTTTTGAATCGTGTTTTGAATTTCCGAATTGGATTTGTGTGTTTATGAATAGTGTTTTGAATTTATTGGATTTGATTATTTATGAATGTTTTTTTAATTGACAAATTGGATTTGTGTATTTTTGAATCGTGTTTTGGATTTCTTAATTGGATTTGTGAGTTTAAAAATTGTGTTTTGAATTTACGAACTGGATTTGTGTATTTATGAATGTTTTTTTTAACTGACGAATTTGATTTCTGTATTTTAAATCGTGTTTTAAATTTACGAATTGTATTTGTGATTTATGAATCATGTTTTGAACTTACAAATTAGATAGGTGTATTTTTGAATCGTGTTTGAATTTACTAATTGGAGTTGTGTATTTATGAATGATGTTTTAAATTGATGAAATGTATTTGTGTATATTTGAATCAGGTTTTGAATTTACAAATTAGATTTTGTGAATGTGAATTGTGTCGTGGCTCTAGTAATTGTATTTTGTAAATATATTATTTTTTAGACTAATCTGGCTCCATATTCAAACTGAATCTTACTCAGTACAGCTTAACTGAATTAACTGAAATGAAATGAACTAAACATGGCTGATCTGAATCTAAAACTAAATTAAATTGTAAAACATACTAATACATTGATAATACAATAAATTAACTAATACAACGAATAATGCTAATTTAATGATCATGTTTTCCTCAGAAGTCAAGGAGCAAGAAATCATAATCAGAATTTAGAAGAGAGACAAAAAACACAATGCCATTAGACACTCAGCTCTTGTGTTTTCTCAGTTAGTAACATGTTTATCACCATAGTTTTTAAAGAGCTGTAATATGGTATATACCACTCTAGTGCTCCATGTTGCGAGATGTCACCTTAGAACATCAAGAACCCTGTCCTTGCAAAAACGGCTCCAATATAAACAAAATCAGCTGGAAGCGAAGCTGCCAATAGCAGCCGCATGGAAGGAAAGAACTTCTGATTGTCTTTCAAGGACATTGTTCAACCTACATCTGACAGATCTCACACAGCTGAGGGCACAAACCTATCTCCATTTCATCAGCCGGCTTGCTTTTCCTGATCATATGTTTAACCCGAATGTCAGCCTCAATCTTAAAGAACCCAACCAAACCGCTCTCTCAAAACAGCGTATCAGAAATCTCATATTCACAAAAACAGCAGTTTCCTCGCCAGCTGAACCTGGTGAATTATGGAACAATTCACAGAGCAGCTCTCCTTATTTCCACTCTTATTAGTGTTATTAGATGCTTCGCGACCTTCTCACATTAAATCAAACAGAGAGTTCATCATTTTCAGAGCTCTGAACCCAAAGGGAATGATTTCGACAATGGAACCACAAACTCAATTCCTTCCAAGGCGTCTTAAAGGAAAGAACAAGGCAAGCCATTAGATTTATTTCCATATTCGAGTGTGTTTTTGCATTCTAAGGATTATTGGATTGCAAGTCCATTCACATAAAGATGCGTGTTTATGTGTTGAAGGTGTCCTTAAGCGGGGTAAACAGAAGAGGATAGCAGAAGACTTGTCCTGAAGCCAGTTGATGGTACTTTCGCATTCAGCAGATGTTCTTCATGGTGTTTGGTGACAGGATTATAAATGTGTAGCTCTTGCTAGCCTTTCTGTAACAAACACATCAAACCAATATTGAACACAGCACTGACCAATCCTAAAACCAAACCGACTCTAGCATCACAATTCCAAACTTAAAATCCCCACTTAAAAGGATTATAAACAATGACAATTGATTTTCAAATTAACAATGTTTACATTTAGATTTCTGTATCTCAAATAAGATCGCAAATAATATACAGATTCTAGAAAGGTGCCATTATTAATGAACCAAACCGAACAGAAATTACCTGAACCTAATTTGCGCTAAATTCATTTAACCAGAACATAATGGAATCTAACTGAACTGGGCTGCATTTCCCAAAAGCATTGTAAACCTAGATGATAAAAATGATCATGCGGTTGATTGTAATGTTATGGTCTGTTTTCCATCAAAATCCTTGTAGATCTACAAGTTCTCTGGACTGGGCGATGTGGTGGAGCAATAGGTAGTGTGTCGCCTCACAGCAAGAAGGTCGCTGGTTCAAGCCTCGGCTGGGTCAGTTGGCGTTTCTGTGTGGAGTTTGCATGTTCTCCCCGCGTTCGCGTGGGTTTCCTCCGGGTGCTCCGGTTTTCCCCACAGTCCAAAGACATGCGGTACAGGTGAATTGGGTAGGCTAAATTGTCCGTAGTGTATGAGTGTGGATGAGTGTGTATGGATGTTTCCCAGAGATGGGTTGTAGCTGGAAGGGCATCCGCTACATAAAACATATGCTGGATAGGTTGGCGGTTCATTCTGCTGTGGCCACCCCAGATTAATAAAGGGACTAGGCTGAAAAGAAAATTAATGAATGAATGAAAGTTCTCTGGACAAATCGTTAAAGCCCTCATTGAATCTTAGGGTCAATTGATGCTTTTGAAAACATTGGTTGAGTTTAGGGAAGGAGGAGGGTCCGTCGATCAGTCAGTCAGTCAGTTAGTCAATCAACAGTGGCCTCTGGTGGATTTACGTGAGAACAGCAGGCACGAATGGCATTCATGAGAGAAATATGAAAAAAATTATACACAGCGGCCTCTGGTGTATTCGCGAAAACATAAACTGCAAAAAAAACGTACCTCCTGTGATGCATTTGGCACTCTCCAGAAATGTATATAAGGGTATCTTTTCAGAATGAGCCTGGATTGGTTTTACTCTATTTTATTTATCAAATAAATAATTAAAAGAGCAATAATAATAATAATAATAATAATAATAATAATAATAATAATAATAATAATAATAATAATAATAATAATAACAACAACAACAACAACAACAACAACAACAACAACTACTACTACAACAACAACAATAATAATAATAATAATAATAATAATAATAATAATAATAATAATAATAATAATAATAATAATAATAATAATAATAATAATAAAGAGGGAAATGGGAAATATGTTTGAAAGAGGAAAATTTATTTATTTTTTCTAATTATTTCATTTATTTTTGTCTTATACAGATGTTAGGAACCTTATGTTCTTCAATCTTATACAGGTTTTTTTTTCAGTGATTTTACCAGTGCTTCCTAATTCACATAAGATGACAGTTATTGGGTTAAACAACTCTATACTTGTATAAGGTTATGTTTCAGCACTTTGGACAGCGCCTCCTAAGTAGCACATAGAACAAGTTCTCACAATAATGCATTTTTGGAACTGCAAAGAGCCTTCGTAACCGTGCACATACAGTACAGAACTGAGATACATCATTATTACCCATCCCTGAACGTAAGCAGACTAAATGAACGCAAATGAACTAAACACAATTGAAAATAACTGAGTTAACTGAATCTAACTGAACTGAACTAAATGCATCTGGAGCGAATGTTACTGAAGTGAAGTCAACACAACTGATCTGAATCTAAACTGAACTAAACAAATCAAAAAAGCTAAAGCCAATCATTCAAACAAACTTTCATGTTGCTCAAAAGTCTGGCAGCAAGACTTGAAAAGCAGCATGGGATGAAGAGTAAAGGGAAAATAAGTAGTGATTCTAAACAAAAAGCAGCATTACTACAGAAAGTATTCATATAGTTTTTTTATTTATTTATGATCAATTAATGCATAATGATACTCATACAGAAATAAACGCAGATACCGACAAACACATTTACAATTAATCTCAGCAGTGTGTACAGAACCAAGCTTCAGAACTATTTGTTATTGATATTTAAATGTACATCAGAGTTTGATGCAAGAAACCAAAGGAAACAAAGTAAATAAACTTACCACAATATTAATCATTATCAGGAGTGATTTGTATTCACTATACACACAAACATTAAACACACAAACTTTAGGGAATTTAAATATATAAACACAGTTGCCACTTTTGAAATATGTGTACATGGCCACAGTTCAGTAATTCAGTGATGACAACCACATCCTACAACTGAGATGTAACTCTTCCAAAAACATCAGGCTTTAACTCCATAAACTGGATTAGTTTATATGCCCAAACAACAGGTGAAAAGATGATTTATATAAAATGCTTAAAATAATTGGACATGGCAACACTTCAAAAACAGTGAAGTGTTGCCATGTTTACTTATTTTAAGCACTGCATATAAATTTCAAAGCAGTTTCAAAGCAGGGATGTGATCAATTTGCAATCAAATGACAGCTCATAAACTGAGGGAGATGTTGATTCTGAATTTAAGCTAATCATTTCTTCTCATTAATGCAAACACTTTGCTTGTCTCTGAACAGCTCACACATATACACAAAAACAGCACAATCTATAAACAAAAGTTGTCTGTTCACAATTTAAAAGTGTTTTTAAAATACTCCTCTCCCTCCTTCAGGGTGTTATATAATCACATGTGGCAATACAACAGAGTCTGCATGTCTCATGGGGAGTTATGACATCTTTTGAGATGATGCCAGCATATTATGTGTACTAACTATTGTCTGGGCGTCATGTTCCTAAATAAAGAAATAAAAATCCATAATGCACTACTACTGTATATCATCACATTAGTACCTTAATCCCGCAAAATATTGTGAACTTCACCTGTGACACAGACTCTCAGATTTTATTCAAATAGGACAAAGAATAATGAGACATTTGCCCTCCTGAAGCACAAAGTGTCATTTCATGCAATAACCTCTGGCTGATATGATGATGCAACGTTCAGAAATGGATCTGCTTTACCCTTTGTTTCACTGGCTGCACAACAAGCTTTCAAATCACTAAGCAAAACCACCAGTCACAAATCCAAAATACACAGGGTCTTAATTGACTTGTGAACTGAAAGACTGTTCAATGTATTTCTGTGCCATTAACTCCATTAATGTACTATTAACTGTAGTCCATTAACATGACTCTTATGAGTCTTCTGATTTACTCTAACTGTACATCACGACCAGTCAAAGTGACTCCATGAAACGATTCTTTTGAGTAAATCTTTAACATACAGCATAACTGAGTCTGATTCTTCAACAAAAAGACTCTTAAAGTGCATCTTAGGTAGACAGTTTTACTATCCCATCTAAAAAACTAGTGACACTGGTCTCACAGTTCAGTTTGGTTATGATTAGCATGTTCGGTTCAATTCGATTTCTAAGTGCATCATGGTGCATCGACGATGCTTTCATAAATCAAATAAACAAACGTAAATGTGTATTGAGTCTGTACTGTATGTGCTTATGTGCTGATTTGTCCTGCTCCAAACACACACCTAGGGGGCACACAAGGCCATAATCCATCCAGAGAAATGGATTTTCACCACCTGCCCAATCTGGCAACCCATACAGCAGCACACAGCTGGTCTGTGGTCTGCTCCAGCATCTCAGAACAGTTCATTTGCATCTTTAAGCTCTACATTTACATTTTAACCCTGCTTAAACTAAAAAAAAATTTGTTTTGCTGCTTGTTCTTATTTAAAATGAGCTGAAACAACACAATTCTTAAGATTTTTTTGGGGACGACTTCATTGTTTTATGTTCAATCCTTTGTTACGTTAACTTAACTGATTTGTGTTGGGCCCACATGAATGAATTGTGTGGAACGCTGCATTTTATACAGAGTTTGTTAGTGATATACTGCTTTAACCTAACCACTTTTGGTTTTAACAGCATTAGAAATAATCTGCAAACACTCCTCTTGCTTTAGGGCTCAGCTCTGTAGGGTTATTTAGGGTAAATTCTCAAACTAATGCATCAGGAAAATTGTTCAAATGCGACCTGAGACCATATAAGTCTGATTCACTCATTAATATTAAACACGCTGTAAGGGGAAAAGCACATAAACATTGTTCAGGCAGCTAAACCTACATTATATATGCTGAATCAAACCGACTAAATCATCCGATGTTTGCTTTGCTTATTTAACATGCCTGTCGTCTAACACCAACAATGAAGATAAACTCTTTCTTCACTTCAATAGCACTTGTGTATGAAGCCTACTTGTGAGTCACAGTGTAATCAATTCAAAACACTGATACAGTATACAGATAAAACACTTGCAAAAGTAGAGAGGGCAAAATGTATTATACTTTTGCGCAATGAAAACCAAACTTCTACTTGCAGAAACTGTGATTGTGTTATGGATAATTTAAACACAATGCATAAATAAAAAGATTTTTTAAAAGGATTCATGCCTGAACATTTTAAAAATAATTTTACGCCATGTAAGGTATAGGAAGCATCTCATGTTTTACAGTGTTCTTGTGCTTGTAAATCTATAATTACTTTTTATTAGTATTTTTATTAAGGAAATTTTGGGGTGTAAACACAAAATAAAAGAATAGTTCACATAAAAATGAAAAATACCCCATAATTTACTCACCTTTAAGTTAAAATCGGTGTATATGATTTTTTTTTTTTCTGTCAGACAAACACAGTCAGAGCAGTGCTTTATAACAGTGCTTGGTTACTACAAGTTTTACATGAACAGATTTATTTCATTTGAAATCAACACTAATCAAAAATAACAAACAAAATCTGAATGCGCCCACCGACCCTACACACACTGCTTGACATGAATGACATAAACCGAGTTAACAGTAATATTTCATGGGTGGTGTCTGATATTGCACAGATGATATTGACATATAACCTATTTGCATATGTCATCTTAATAGCAATAAGTTTTTTCATGAGCTGCGATATTAGTTTAATGTCAGTGAATGCATGTTCTTTTGCGATGGTGAGCATGCTGCCAGTCACATGACTGACAGCATCATGACGATTAAATGAAGGATTAAAAAACGTAACATATCTTGTAACATATTTAAAACACTGTTACCTAATAATTACATCCCACCGGCTTTACAGTGAATGGCTTTAGTCATTTTCATAGCAGACTTTATGCCACTGAAAGTCTTTTTTCCACTTTTCGAAATGTGTAAATGGTGGATTAACATTTACCACATGATCACTGATTAGATGTGCCATTATTTGTAACTGGGTGGTTTTTAAAACTAAATCTGTCAGTGTTGATTTCATTCTCTCGTTTCCAGACCTTTACATTTTGGTAGCTCCCTGTCACCTGAAGACTGAGTGATTGACAGCTGATATTAACCAATCCATTCGCCTTCTGTTCAAGAAGAGCTTGAAGGCGGGGCAAACACTGCGGGTTTTGTTTACTGCAGCAATTTGAAATGACAACTGTTTTAAACAATTCCTGAGCTCTGCGTTTGGCGTTTTTTTGGTGAATGTCTCCTAAATATGCGCATGCAGTGAACATTTTGCACTGAAAACTGACTGCAACAATTTTATGCACTCGCACAAATGCTCACAAATATATTTTGAGGTCACATAGATAAAATTTTGGGTGCATATGCGACCAAAACGGTCACGATTTCAAACCCTGTAATTACCAAAATAAATAAATCAGTTGACAGCTGTGCTTCACATTTAATGAACTTAACATTTAGATTTGACAAAAATAATCATACAAATAACAAAACTATAAATGTGCCATTTTAAAACAAAAACAGAATATGTATAATCACAAATGCAGAGAACATTTTAACTATTAATAAAAACTATAAATAATATATCCATGACAATAATAATAACTCTGATTTAAATAATATTAAATATTAAATATCCTAGGACACACATTCTAAATAATTTCCTAAATGAACCAATAACTTAATAAACTTATGCTCATTAACCAATGAGGAAGTACATTTTAAAGGCTGTTTTCAGCAATACATATCCGTTTTCAGCAGATTACTACTACAGTAAGTCTCTACAAATATATTCATTTAACCAACTGAACATGTGATTTATGCTATTACTTTCTGTCAGAAATGCAATTTCTTTAATGATGCAATTATCAGCGAGGGGTAACGTGATGTGATCTTTATAATACGTCCAAATGCTCCAGTAAATTGGACACTTTGAGTTCAAATTGCAATTTAATGCCTTCCTCATTTCACGCGCTCAGTCCTCAGATAAATGAGGACTCCTACTGATCCGCATTGATTAACTGGCCTGTGCTGTTTTAATGAATCCAATCATGATTAAGTATCTGTTGGCGCGATGTCTTTGATCACAGATGATCCTCTAATGGAATCTTTCTGATGCGCTCAGTTTTCATCCCTCTTTCTTTCTCTCTCCATCTCTCTCTCTCTCTCTCTCTCTCTCTCTCTCTCTCTCTCTTTCAGTGATGGCCCCTGAAGCAGTTTTGTATGGTAAGCTGTCTGTGTGGCTGGAGAAAAAGCAACACTTGACACCTTCTTTTGCGAAATGTGGCCAAATCAATGTTTTATGACCTCTTTTGGCTTAGAGCACATTATGGATCTGGGAGGCCTTTCCTTCAGAGCTTTTCTGAAAAGTGCGAGGTCCCAGGAAAGTTAACTGCAAAAACGCAAGTGAAGCTGCAGAGAAAGATAGCGAGTGACAGAGAGCTTGACAGGCAGGCTGAGAGAGCGGATGTGTTACAGTAGACGGAAATAGAGTAGACTGAGGAATTCTAGAACAAAATGACTAAGTATTTGTACTAAATCATAGTATAAACCAAATCTTAATGCAATAAAAGCAACTTAATTTGAATGCTTTGATTTCTTTGATTAATCTGATCCAAAAAAGGAAATGTTGGGTTTACTCCTAGTTTAATTAGCGATCACTCTATATCGTTTTTAAGACCAAAGTCAGAATTATTAGCCCTCCTTTGAATTTTCTTTCTTTTTTAAATATTTCCTAAATAATGTTTAAACAGAGCAAGGAAATTTTCACAGTATTTCTGATAATATTTTTTCTTCTGGAGAAAGTCTTATTTGTTTTTTTTCAGCAAGAATAAAAGCAGTTTTTTCGATTGTCTACAGAACAAATCCCTGTTATACTGTTATGATTTGCCTAATTACCCTAACCTGCCTAGTTAACCCAATTAACCTAGTTAAGCCTGATTTTTTTTATTTATTATTATTATTCAAGGTGCTATAGAGTGAATTGAATCAATAAGTTAAAATGTTATCTACGGAGTATCTCTGTGGCTTAAAGTAAATTTAAAAATTCGCCAAAATATATATATATATTTTTTTTTTTTTTGAGCGGCACAGTGGCTCAGTGGTTAGCATTGTCGCCTCACAGCAAGAAAGTCGCTGGAGTTTATTCCCAGTTAAATTACAATCCAGAGTCAACATTGCATATCCTGCGTTGTGACTATTGCGGCTGCTGAAACGATATACAACGCAGCCCTAGTTGGCATTTCATTCTGCTGTGGCGACCTCTGATAAATCAGAGACTAAGCCAAAGGAAAATGAATAAATGAAGGTTCATTTGTGACCCTTATCTTAAGTTATAGTCAAAAATTCATTGCATGGGCCAAAATTATAGATTTTTCTTTTATGCCAAAAATCATTCGAGTATTAAGTAACTATGTTCCTTTTTTTCGTAAACTTGTTACTGTAAATATTTTTAAAAACATTTTTGATTAGTAATATGCATTGCTAAGCACTTCATTTAGCCATATTTAAAAGGCAAAATTTTCAGTATTTAGATTTTTTTTAACCTCAGATTCCAGATTTTTAAATAGTTTGATCTCTGCCAAATATTGTTCAATTGTCCTGAACGCAAAACATGATTTTAATCTGATTCCATCAGGGTGATCAGTGCATAGAGGGGGACAGGTGAATGTATAAACTTTTATTTTTAAATTTATTTCATGCCTTTATTTTTTAAGCTGAAACACCTCATTAATCAACAATATCTAGAGCAGTGATCAATGCCTTGATCTTCAGCCATGATGAAAACCAAGATCAGAATACATCACACCTGCACAGTCTTCAAAGAGAAAGAAGAAAGGAGAGGAGAAAATGTTTTCACTACACAATGTGTGAAAGAGGGAACGAGAGAGAGAGAGAGAGAGAGAGGATAGAACAAGAGCTCTGAAAAAAAAAATTATAGTCATTGCAAGACTCTTAAAACTGAGAGACTGAAGCACAATGAGAAATACTTTGAGAAACTTTTCAGCCTCATAACATTTTTTAAAAGAACTTTAAAATGAACAATTGCAATCGCCTCCAGGGGAGAGTCTTATGCAAGCACTGCAGTACATTTATATTACAACAATATACATCTTCTAGAGCGGAGAGAAGAATCATTTACTCTGATAGCTAGTCGGAATCATTTGAAGATGTTTATGTCTGTGTGCAAATTTTATATCAGATATACGGCTCAGCGGATTAAAAATGTTAATCTGATTAAACACAATTGCATAACTTCATATGTGCTAAGAAAAGTCTCCAAATGACTGGATGTTTGCTGAAATTTGATTTAATTAAAAATTGTTCATGACTATTAATGTTATGTTACTCAGAGCATTAAATAAAATGCATAGTTTTAACAACAAATATAATGAATTAGATTTTTTGCTCAATATAATGATGAGAAATCATTATGAGATGACAAAACACTAATTATTCAGGCTAATATTTTAAAATAAAACATTTTTATAATACAATTATACAAACTAATACACTGTAAACCCTGCAGTTGTCATTACTAAAGATATTATGTTAATATAACTTGACATTAAGTGTATGGGTGTTTCCCAGTGATTGGTTGCAGCCGGAAGGGCATCCACTGCGTAAAACATATGCTGGATAAGTTGGCAGTTTATTCCACTGTGGTGAGCCCTGATTAATAAAGGGACTGAAGCAAAAAGAAAATGAATGAATGAATGAATGAACTTAACATTACTTAAAATACCAAGTTTTGGCATCAAAACTTAAACAGGTGTGTTTAACTTACTCATTAGGCAGCAAAAAACTTTTAATAAGTATTTGAAGCTCTCTGAACATTTTAATTTTTTTAAACGATTCACTGTGTCTCTGTTTAGGATGATTGACTGCACTTAAATTCTGTCTTGACAACCGCGCTGATTGGTCAATATACAGTTACAGTCAGAATTATTAGCCCCCTGAATTATTAGCCCCCCTGTTTATTTTATTCCCCAATTTCTGTTTAACGGAGAAAAGATTTTTTTCAACACATTTCTAAACATAATAGTTTTAATAACTCATTTCTAATAACTGATTTATTTTATCTTTACCATGATGACAGTAAATAATATTTCACTAGATATTTTTTAAGATGCTAGTATTCAGCTTAAAGTGTCATTTAAAGGCTTAACTAGGTTAATTAGGTTAACTAGGCAGGTTAGGGTAATTAGGCAGGTTATCGTATAACGATGATTTGTTTGTAGACTATTGAAAAAATATAATAATAATAATTTTGACCTTAAAATGCGTTTAAAAAAAAATCAAAAACTGCTTTTATTCTAGCCGAAATAAAAC
Organism: Danio aesculapii; assembly: GCF_903798145.1. Lineage (NCBI taxonomy): Eukaryota > Metazoa > Chordata > Actinopteri > Cypriniformes > Danionidae > Danio > Danio aesculapii. The sequence continues at coordinate 26,264,985 of NC_079442.1, read as the reverse complement.
AAGTAAGACTTTCTCCAAAAGAAAAATATTATCAGACATACTGTGAAAATGTCATTGCTCTGTTAAACATAATTTGGTAGATATTTAAAAAAGAAAACAAAATTCAAAGGGGGGCTAATAATTCTGACTTCAACTGTAAGTAATATGACACAAGGTGGTCATTTTGCCTGTGATGCTGAATTTTGCTGAAGCGCAGAAGGACAGAGGCACTACGGGAAGTGCAAAACAACATTACAAAGTGTGAAACACTTTTAAGAAGCTTGAGACAAATTTACATTTTCGAAAACATTTATTACTTATTATAAGACACAATTATATAGGGAAAAATTATTTTACCAAGGATGAAACCAATTTACATTTTAGAAAAAAATTAACAAGATGCAAAACTCTGTGTCTACAGTCACACACGACCTTATATTTTCCGGTGTGTGGTACAATCCACATTACTTCCAGTGTGTGGTACATTCCCTTTCCGTAAAGAATCTGTCATTGTAAATTTGTTTCAGGACTGGTAAAAGTGTTTTTCCAATATAATTGTGTCTTATGATAGGTAAAAATGTTTTCCAAAATGTACTAAATAATGCTAAAACTTAAACCTAACTTGAAAAATGTAAAGATTCATAACTAAACAAAAATCCTGAAATTGTAATAACCTTGATAATAACTCAATTTAGGGCTGCACGGTGGCGCAGTGGGTAGCACAATCACCTCACAGAAAGAAGCTCACTGGTTCGAGCCCAGGCTGGGCCAGTTGGCGTTTCTGTGTGGAGTTTGCATGTTCTCCCCTTGTTCGTGTGGGTTTCCTCCTGGTGCTCCGGTTTCTCCCACAACAAAACATGTGATATAGGTGAATTGGGTAAGCTAAATTGTCCGTAGTGTATGTGTGTGTATAGGTGTGTATGGATGTTTCCTAGTGATGGGTTGCAGCTGTGTGAAGGGCATCCGCTGTGTAAAACATTTGCTGGATAAGTTGGCAGTTTACACCGCTGTGGCGACCCCAGATTAATAAAGAGACTGAGCCAAAAAGAAAATGAATGAATAACTCAAACTCACATTCTCATTCCTGACACATTTTAGTAGAATTAAATCTTTAAAAATGTATACATTTGTACTTGACCTAATGAACTACTACTTCCAGTCTCCATTATTTACAACTATTTTCTTTTTCCTTCTCAACTACTGCTCCTGTATTGACTGAGTGCTTTGACGATATGGTCTGGAAGCCAGCCATCACCATAAAGCACAGCGAACTGAAAAACTTCGAGAGAAGAGGCTGGCTAGCGCACTGAAGCATAGCTTCATACTGTCCTCTCCTTTTCACTCTCACTCCTGAACTAAATCCACTAAAAGCTTTAAACTCCTGCCTTCACCCTCCCTTTCCATTCCTCAAATCCTTCCTGAGTGCAGCCCAAACCTATTTCCATCTTTCCCTGTTGGACGAACACATCCGAAAGAAAATGTGGAGACAGAGAAAGTGCTGGGGAAAAAAAAGAAGAGGAAGAAGAAGGAGGATATAGCAGACCTCCAACAGGGATTCATGCATCAATTAATGAGTGGAGTTTGGCTGCAAGTCCACCCAAATCTACAGTGCATGTGTGTGAGAGGAATGTGTGTGACTGGCAACAGTAGTATATAAATAATTCATGTTTTAAGAGTTAAAATGAAGCGGCGCAGGGGGTGTTCTGTGTGTTTCCATGAGGAAGACTCACTCTCTACTGTAAGTGCCCTTAAACCTGAGGAAGCAGGAAGCTGCCTATTGTTTGCAGGAAATTATAAATGTATCCGCATTAGTCTTGAAACACTAGCTCAAGATTAGATGACAGTACGTCAGCATTTATCCTCATTATAAGACTGACTATGCTACATGAGAAGGTCATACCGAGAACACATTAAATTACGCAGTTTCTACGCATTTCAATCCAATTAAAAGTCACTTGGAAACGCTTTATCAAGCTTTCATGGGTTATTTTTGGTACTTTTTAAATTATTTTAGATTGATTTCTGAGACTTTCAGTCTTCAATTATAATGATTATATTTAAATATATAATATCCTAAAATATATATATCTATTTCTGTATGTCTTGTGTGAATATATATTTTACATGAATAAAAATATTTTCTTATAATAAAGAAATAATAATTTAATTATGAGGACATTTTATAAACATTTTACTTTAAACCATCAAAATTAACCCAGGCTCATTCTGAAATCAACCCAGACTCATTCTGAAACCCCTATATACATATCTGGAGAGCCCTGAATCTCAGGAGCTACGTTTTTTGCAGTTTTTGCGACTCCACCAGAGGCCGCTGTGTACACTTTTTAGATCTATTGCGCCTGCTGTTCTCACATAAATTCTCTCACCAGAGGCTGCTGTCCACTGACTGACTGGCTGACCGATTGACTGACCCACCCTCCTTCTTCCCTAAACCCAATCAATAGTGTTTTCAAAAGAACCGATTGACCCGCCCACCCACTTCCCTAAACCCAACCAACAGTTTTAAAAAGCAATGGAGAAAAAGAAAAGCCCTCGCCTGATTTTTACCACATTTTCAGTTTTGACCACATTCTCCCTCTGTTATTAACTTGTTTATTTTAATTTCTGGCTCCTGTTTTTGTCTTACACACTTTCTGGAACCGTTCTTTGAGACTGACTCAAACCCGTAGTCGTGGTCAATTCTTCTCTGCAAGTCCGCCAACGTACATGGTGAGCTAACTGGACAAATTGGTAACAGTGGAAAAGTCGTCCATATGGAGGTAAGCGGTCAGCTGATAAGCGCGAAAGGGAACGGAATCATACTGCACCATTGTGTTTGTTTTAAAAAACGAAATGCAGCCATACGTACTTCTGGCTACATAATTCAAAATCTCCAGAAATGTATATAGGGCTACATTTTCAGATCGAGCTTATGTTGAAACAAATAAATAAATAAATAACGTACACAAAAAACAAACAAAACAACAAACCAAACAGACCAAAAAAAATTAAAAAAAACTTTTAAATTAATTTTCATTTAATGAAATGTCGTTTAATTTAATGTCGTGCACGGGTCTCTGGTGTAGATTCTTCTCAGCATGAGATAGCAAAACAGTCAACTAAAGTTCTTCTCTGATGAAGTATACGGGAGACTCTTTAACAGAGTAACAAATAAACAAAGAAAACTCCATGAGGGCAGCACGGTGGCTCAGTGGTTAACACTGTTGCCTCACAGCAAGAAGGTCGCTGGTTCGAGTCCCGGCTAGGCCAGTTGGCATTTCTGTTTGGAGTTTGCATGTTCTCTTTGTGGGTTTTCTTCGGGTGCTCTGGTTTCCCCCACAGTCCAAAGACATGCGGTATAGGTGAATAGAAAAGACTAAATTGGTCATAGTGTATGTGTGTGAATGAGTGTGTATGGATGTTTCCCAGTACTGGGTTGCGGCTGGAAGGGCATCCGCTGTGTAAAACATTTGCTGGATTAGTTGGCGGTTCATTCCACTCTGACAACCCCTGATGAATAAAAGGACTAAGCTGAAGGAAAATGAATGAATGAACTCCACAAGGGGAGAAAGTAGAAAATAATAAGGCAACAAGCGACAAGGAAAATCAAAAGAGTCTTACTAGACAACGATCAAGAGGCCCAGGGAACGCATAGCAAACCCACAGTGTTCCGACTCAAAAATCGAGTGAGGAGCAGAGAACAAGTAACCATTTATATACCCTGTCTGGAACAAGACACAGTGACCGAAACGAAGTAAACACAAAGAAGAACTAAAGCAGAGGAGAGAACATGGGGAATGAAGACAAAGTGCAGGATGGTGGCCAGACCAGTAAATTACCATACATTTTCCAGCTTCTGATTGCTAGTTCAGTGACTGCTAGTGAAATTTTTAAAAAGCTGATATTATAGGATGTTCATATACTGTCATGTCAAAATAGCTGTAGGCCATCTAACAAACCTACTCAGCGACATGCCAGACGAACGGAAGACAGACAAGGGGGGGGGGAACGTTTCTCCATTTCCTCTGGTGCTCTTTCTGTTGATGTGCGTGAGTGCTCTAGTCAGAGCGAAGTCAAAGCAAGTCTTGCTGTGTGACATGTCAGAGAATCAGAAAAGACTGGAAAGATACATGGAGGTTTTATCAAACGACTGCAGATGCGCTGAGAAGCCTGAGAGCAGAGGATGATGGGATATCGTCTCTCTCTGCCCAGGGATCTGAGTAACGTCAGAACACTGCAGCGCAAGATCGTCCAAATTCATTTCAGAGGGCTTAAACTACCCCCACACACAACATGCATCTCTGTATGGCATAAATATGGTGTGTCAAATGAGAATGAGAAATTGTCTATGGAGATTTGCAGGGAACTTGAAACAGCCTGTCAACTCTGTGATTTGATTCTTGTATGAAATTAAACCGCAGACTTTAGGGCAAAACAAGTTGGATGATATTTACTTAATATAGTCCTTAAAGGAATAGTTCACAAAAAAAAAATAAAATCATCCATAATTTAGTCGCCATCAAGCCATCCTCAGCATATATGACTTTTTGTTTTCTGTCAAGCGAACACAGTCGGAGAAAATTTATCCTGGCTCTTCCATGCTGTATAATGGTGTTGGATAGTGACTTTTATTCTGAAGCTTCCATTAGTGAATAAATATGTTGTCAAACTGATCCATTAAAATAAAATAAAATAAAATAAAATAAAATAAAATAAAATAAAATAAAATAAAATAAAATAAAATAAAATAAAATAAAATAAAATAATAAATAAAATATATAAAAAATCAATAAAAATAAAATATTCTAATTAAATGAAATAAAATAAATTCAAATATATTCAAATAAAAATTAAATTAAATTAAATTAAATTAAATTAAATTAAATTAAATTAAATTAAATTAAATTAAATTAAATTAAATTAAATTAAATTAAATTAAATTAAATTAAATTAAATTAAAACACATGCATCATCCACTATGCTGGGAACTATGTGATCTGTTAGCTCTGTAGTGATGAAACGGGTGAACAAATTTGCTGTTAATAGCAGTGTCTCATCAGTGTAATTATGGTCTGGTAATCATGAAAATCCTCTGTGGAACGACCCCGAGCTTGAGTCATTCAACCCCAGAATGTTATACATCTAGATTCATTCACAGCCCTTTTAATAAGAGAGACAAGACAAAATAAATCGATGTTGTCTGAGCTCAAATACTAACCCAAAAATATTTAGTCCACCAATTGAACATTTTCTAATGAGATCGGAAGGTGGTCATATTAACATAAAGATGCAGGAGCTAAATTTTTAACAGAGCTTTCAGTCTCAATGAAAGGGTGTCAAAAACTTAATGGATAAAGCTCTATGATGCTGATGTAAAGGTTGTGAGTTCAATCCCCTTTTAATTACTATTCTTAATTAAGAATCCTAAACCAAAGTTTCCCAAGGGGATCTCACCACATTAGCATTGAACATACTGTGAGTCACTCTGAATGGGTGAGGCAACAAAAAGGATCTATGTTGTTCAGGTTGAAGTCCCATTCAATCACCAATCCATCATGAATTAAGAACTCTAAAGCCTGTGTCGAGTGATTTCCATGTGCAAACATTGCACGTAGCCTATGCTATTATGATCATTTATACTTCTGCTTTCTGTCTGTGCCGCTCTGACAATAACACTGTCAAGTTCTTTGTTAGTGTACTGTTTTCAGTACATTGGAAATGCATGTGATACTACAGTAGAAGTAGCTCAAACTCACACTCATTCAAGGAAGAAATATATACTGTCAAACGCATACCTGTCAACCCTCCCGTTTTTCCTGGGATTCTCTGGTCTTTTACAGTTCTATCCCGCTATCATCCTGTAAAGGTATTTTCCCGTATTTCTCCCATATTTTCAGTCTTTCTCTGAAGGCGAGGCAATAAAAATTAAAGAGCGATCCCCCCTATACGCAACCCATACCGCTGAACCACCAGGGGATGCCCTTTGCTCTTAAATGTGAATCTGTTCTGTGCTTTCGTTTTATTTAGGCATGAAAACACCCAATTCATCACCATTAAAACCCCTAATTCTAAATATCTCAAGAACTGCTCACCACATCATCTTTATGTATGCTGTAAGCCATTTAAAATAAAAAAGAAATTAAAGGGATCTATGATGATGACAAAGGGTGCAGGTTCAAGACCCAATTCATCACCATTCTGCCATTAATTAAGTACCTTTTAGTATTACCTTCTAAGCACAACAAAACATTACAAATACTGTGAATCACTCTGACTGAGAGAAGCATTTAAAATTATCTATGATGTTGACATAAAGGTTGCAGGTTCAAGACCCAATTCATCACCAATAAACACTCTAAATCTACATTTCTCAGAGACTGCTCACCAAATCATCTTTAGATATGCTGTGAGTCATTTTAAATAAGAAAGATATCAAAGAGATCTATGATGATGAAATAAAAGGTTGCAGGTTCAAGACTTAATTAATCACCATTCTGCAATTAAGTATCTTTAAGAATTAAATTCTAAAGCACAACATAACATTATACAGTATATACTGTGAATCACTCCAACCTGTAGAGGTGTTTAAAATTATCTATGAGGTTGACATAAAGATTGCAGGTTCAAGACCCAATTCATCACAATTAAAACGCCTAATTCTACATATCTCAAGAACTGCTCACCACATCTTCCCTTATGTATGCTGTGAGCCATTTTAAATAAGAAAGATATCAAAGAGATCTATGATGATGAAATAAAAGGTTGCAGGTTCAAGACCCAATTCGTCACCATTCTTCCATTAATTAAGTACCTTTAAGTATTAAATTCTAAGCGCAGCATAACATTTTATATACTGTGAATCACTCTGATTGAGAGAGGTGTTTAAAATTATCTATGGTGATGACATGAAGGTTACAGGTTCAAGACCCAACTCATCAGCATTAAAACCCCTAATTCTACATATCTCAAGAACTGCTCACCACATCATCTTTATGTATGCTGTAAGCCATTTTAAATAAAAAAGAAATCAAAGGGATCTATGATGATGACAAAGGTTGCAGGTTCAAGACCCAATTCATCACCATTCTGCCATTAATTAAGTACCTTTTAGTATTAACTTCTAAGCACAACATAACATTACAAATACTGTGAATCACTCTGACTGAGAGAAGCATTTAAAATTATCTATGATGTTGACATAAAGGTTGCAGGTTCAAGACACAATTCATCACCAATAAACACTCTAAATCTACATTTCTCAGAGACTGCTCACCAAATCATCTTTAGATATGCTGTGAGTCATTTTAAATAAGAAAGATATCAAAGAGATCTATGATGATGAAATAAAAGGTTGCAGGTTCAAGACTTAATTAATCACCATTCTGCAATTAAGTATCTTTAAGAATTAAATTCTAAAGCACAACATAACATTATACAGTATATACTGTGAATCACTCCAACCTGTAGAGGTGTTTAAAATTATCTATGAGGTTGACATAAAGATTGCAGGTTCAAGACCCAATTCATCACAATTAAAACGCCTAATTCTACATATCTCAAGAACTGCTCACCACATCTTCCCTTATGTATGCTGTGAGCCATTTTAAATAAGAAAGATATCAAAGAGATCTATGATGATGAAATAAAAGGTTGCAGGTTCAAGACCCAATTCGTCACCATTCTTCCATTAATTAAGTACCTTTAAGTATTAAATTCTAAGCGCAGCATAACATTTTATATACTGTGAATCACTCTGATTGAGAGAGGTGTTTAAAATTATCTATGGTGATGACATGAAGGTTACAGGTTCAAGACCCAACTCATCAGCATTAAAACCCCTAATTCTACATATCTCAAGAACTGCTCACCACATCATCTTTATGTATGCTGTAAGCCATTTTAAATAAAAAAGAAATCAAAGGGATCTATGATGATGACAAAGGTTGCAGGTTCAAGACCCAATTCATCACCATTCTGCCATTAATTAAGTACCTTTTAGTATTAACTTCTAAGCACAACATAACATTACAAATACTGTGAATCACTCTGACTGAGAGAAGCATTTAAAATTATCTATGATGTTGACATAAAGGTTGCAGGTTCAAGACACAATTCATCACCAATAAACACTCTAAATCTACATTTCTCAGAGACTGCTCACCAAATCATCTTTAGATATGCTGTGAGTCATTTTAAATAAGAAAGATATCAAAGAGATCTATGATGATGAAATAAAAGGTTGCAGGTTCAAGACTTAATTAATCACCATTCTGCAATTAAGTATCTTTAAGAATTAAATTCTAAAGCACAACATAACATTATACAGTATATACTGTGAATCACTCCAACCTGTAGAGGTGTTTAAAATTATCTATGAGGTTGACATAAAGATTGCAGGTTCAAGACCCAATTCATCACCATTAAAACGCCTAATTCTACATATCTCAAGAACTGCTCACCACATCTTTCCTTATGTATGCTGTGAGCCATTTTAAATAAGAAAGATATCAAAGAGATCTATGATGATGAAATAAAAGGTTGCAGGTTCAAGACCCAATTCGTCACCATTCTTCCATTAATTAAGTACCTTTAAGTATTAAATTCTAAGCGCAACATAACATTTTATATACTGTGAATCACTCTGATTGAGAGAGGTGTTTAAAATTATCTATGGTGATGACATGAAGGTTACAGGTTCAAGACCCAACTCATCAGCATTAAAACCCCTAATTCTACATATCTCAAGAACTGCTCACCACATCTTTCCTTATGTATGCTGTGAGCCATTTTAAATAAGAAAGAAATCAAAGGGATCTATGATGATGACAAAGGTTGCAGGTTCAAGACCCAATTCATCACCATTCTGCCATTAATTAAGTACCTTTAAGTATTAAATTCTAAGCACAACATAACATTATATATACTGTAAATCACTCTGACTGAGAGAGGCGCTTAAAATTATCTATGATGTTGACATAAAGGTTGCAAGTTCAAGATCCAGTTTATCAGCAGTCTGCCTTCAAATACAGTCTCGAACTCTATGCTCCTCAAGCACCTTTAGCCACATCAGCATTAGATATACAGTACTATGAATCACTCAGAATGAAAGATGCTATAAAAGTTGCAAGTTCAATTCCCAGTTTATTATACATCTGCCATTAATTATGAACCCTAACTCTAAGGTTCCCAAGGAATGCTTACCACAATGCATTAGAAGCACTAGGAGTCAAAATGAATGAGAGACATATTAATCAAGTGATTTGCTGATTAAGGCTAGATCAAGAGATAAAAGTGTTCATAATTAATGAACTTAAGTGTCAGAAATCATTCATTCATTTTCTTTTCGGCTTAGTCCCTTTATTATTCCACAGCAGAATGAACCGCTAACTTATCCAGCACGTTTTATGCAGCAGATGCCCTTCCAGCTGCAACCCATCTCTGGGAAACATCCATAAACACTAACTCACACTCATATACTACTGACAATTAAGCCTTCCCAATTTATTTGTCTTTGGACTGTGGGGGAAACCGGAGCACCCGGAGGAAACCCACGTGAACGCAGGGAGAACATGTAAACTCAACACAGAAACGGCAACTGACCCAGCCGAGGCTCGAACCACCGACCTTCTTGCTGTGAGGCGACAGCACTACCTCTTGCGCCACCTGTCAGAAATCATTTAACTATAATTACCGATAGAATGTGATGTCATACCAAAAATTTGAAATTTGAAACTATACACACACACACACACACACACACACACACACACACACAAGACCAAAGACTGGAAAAACACACTCAACGTAAAGAGAAAAAAGGAGGGGAAAAAGTGATGATATTCATTGTTTTTTCAACCCTGAAGCTGAAAGTCCTCTTTCCAGCATGAATTCCCATAACACCCTCACCACGGAGAGAAAGAGAGAAGACCAAAAGAGAGAGAAAATGAAAAACTAGACACAGTATGAGACAAAGAGAAAGTCTGGAGGTTCACGAGAAACAAATTGTTCTGAGTGAAAGCTGTCTCACACCAAGATGACACGGGAGGAGAGAGCAGGATTGGGAGAAAGATAAGAAAGACAACAGACAGAATAAAACAATGAAGTTTTATAGCAAATAAACAAGCAAAAAAGAGATACAGCGGGTCACTCCTTTTTCCATTTGTTACAGCTTGACATTACAGTTAGTGGAGCAAAAACCTCAAACTGAAAGATTGATGGTCGTCACACCCACTTGTGTGCGCACCAAAATAAACCTTAAAGGTGGGTTCATTCTTTTTTGTCATCCTTCAGCAAGTCTTCACTGCCATTTGCTTTCATTCTGGCTGATCCTCAAGGTGTGTGTGTGTGTGCATGTGAGTAATGAGAAAATTCACATCAGACACTGGGTTGGGTGTAATTAGGCTCAGAGGTGCTTGTTTTGCCTGAATTCTGGCAAACGAGATCAGTAGCCATGACATTAGGGAGACACAGAGTGAATCTCACCCAGAAGCACCACATACAAATGATACTCACATATGCTTAAACCCAAACTAGATGACAAGATATGTTTTGTAAAATGCAGGAACACATGTTGGTGTTAATATCAGCACACCTTATATATGATTGCTCTGTATTTGGAATAAGAATCAGAAAGAGCTTTATTGCCAGGTATGTTCACACATACGAGGAATTTGTTTTCGTGACAGAGCTTCTGCAGTGCAACAGAATCACAAAGACAGGACAAAAAACTGATAATAAGTATATTTAAAAAAAAAAAAAAAATATATATATATATATATATATATATATATATATATATATATATATATATATAAACTCCTCTCCCTCAGTCATCTTTCCATCAAGCAAGTTTCTCTTGTCAGCAGAATGATTGATTTGAGATGTCACCGACCAGAGCGAGAGGTGGCAGTAACACACTAAAAAGTTTGTTGTCAACCATCGTAAAACAGGAGGAATAAGACATCGTCAGTCACACCATCATATGGATTTACTTTCATCAGCTAGACACCGGCCTCACAGCTCTGTGAATCCGAAATTACTATATACAACGTTATATGTGCAGCTGTTATGTGCGAATTGTCATGTAAAGTATGTTGTTAAATAAGTGTATATGTGTATAAAACGTGTATAACAAGTAGTGATGTTTGTTCATAATTATTATCATCCAGTGTTCATAAGATGGATTACCTGAGGGAGGAAACTGTTTCTGTGTCAGGCTGTTCTAGTGCACATTGCTCTGCAGCGTCGACCAGAAGGTAAAAGTTCAAAGAGGCAGTGTGCTGGGTGTGAGGGGTCCAGAGTGATTTTGGCAGCCCTTCTGCTCGCTCTAGATAAGTACAGTTCTTGGAGAGTAGGGAGGGTTGTACCAGTGATTGGCTCAGCAGTCCAAACTATTCAACAGTCTACAGAGGTCAGATTTGGTAGCTGAGATAAACCAGACAGTTATTGAAGTGCAGAGGACTGATTCAATGATGGAGGTGTAGAACTGTTTCAGCAGCTCCTTTGGAAGGTTGAACTTCCTCAGCTGATGAAGGAAGTACAGGCTTTGTTGAGCTGTTTTGACAATGGAGTTATTGTCTCCATTTAAGGGATGCTGATAATATTTAAGCTCAAAAGTCAACAGCAAGTGAATGACTACAATGAAAAACAATTCATTGTTATGAAAATTACCATCAATTTTGAAATACGAGCAAGCTCCTAATTTGGTCTTATGTAGTACTGTAATTAGAGCTCAAACCTAATAAATATGAATGGAAAATAAAGAGATCACTCACTTTAATATTTTTTGAATGGACTTGCCATTAATAGGTATTTGAGTAAAAGGGTTATGTTTTATTTAATGAATAACTCATATCATGTCTTCAAAAGTTTAAATACAAGACTGAAAGAGCTGCTACCAGGCCACAAAAGTGCAAAATGACTCTATAGGTGATCTCACTTTATTGTTAGATTCCCCTTTCAGAATCAATATCCATATTTGTGCACATCGCACACTGGATGCAAAGCTGATGCTAAGAATCTTTTGCAGTTGCTTAGCAGTGTTGGGCACGTTCCATTAAAAGAGTAATTATTTATAGTTACTAGTTACTTCTCACAAGTTACTGAGTTGCATAATTATGAAAGTAACTAATTACCACTAAATAGAAGTAACTAATGCGCAACTTTAAAAAAAAATCTCATTTGTCAAATGACTATAAAATAAATATAAAACACTAATCTACACTATTTTAATGCTGTTGTGTACTATACCCAGGTAGCAAAGAATTCTGGCTCAGATTTGGCATAAAGCTGGCACAGCAGGCATTCATCCGGCACTGGCATGCAGCATGTGGGCCAAACATGTCCCGGGTTTGGCAGAGGTGGCACCGTCTTTAAGGTGGCACACAATATTTGGGGCTAGATATAAAATGTAGTATTTGGCCCAGATGTTAATAATTGATATGTGGGCCATGTTATTTTGGCCTATCTTGACCCACATTTAATATATATTTTTATTATTTTGGAATAATAAAATTCTACCAGTCAGGTCGCTTCAAGAAATAGCACGCACATAGCATGCCTAAAGCATTATGATTCATAAGTTTATTAATTTCATTGCAGTAGTGACACACCAACATATCTAGCCCAGTTCAGGCCCAGTTATGGGTTATTAACTTGGCTGAGACTTGACCCAGATATGGTCCATGTTTGGCTCTTGTCTGGAAGCCAGACTTGGCCCAGTCATGTACCATAATTCACTGCGGCATGTGGGCCAAGCAACAGCTGATTGTGTGGGCCAGAGCTGGGCCAGAGATATTTTGCTATGTGGGTAGTTGCACAATAGATGGTTTAGAACTTTAAGTATTTATTGCACAGACCACAACTCACAAGACTTGTCAAAAACCAAGGCTAAACATATAATAAACAGGTACCAGAGCTCAAGTTATCACCTGAGTTCTTAACCACCAATTTTATGGCGGCATGTGATGATGTGAGATGCTTCATTAGATTAGAATTACTTGTCACCAACGCAGAGAGACTCTTTTTTTCTGGGCATAGGTTGCACGATACATAAACATTCTTGCCTTTCACCTCAACAATGGAAAAGTAGTGCTTATATTTACAGTTTCCAAAAGCTACTTTTAAACTTTTTGGATTTGCCATCTTTTTGACTCCTGGTCGTCGGTGTGTGCGACTGACTGTGCATGTGCATGAACCTGCACTACTCTGCCTCTGATTGGCAAACGATGGAAATGTACTCTAATTAAGCCAATCATCACGTTCTCAGTTACACCATATTCACAAACACACCAATCATCATTGTAGTAGGTTATGTGTCCCGCCCAAGCCCCAAACACACACATACCCCCTCCCCCCACCCCCTCAGAGAAATAGAGGTCCTATGGCTGAGAGAGATGCTGCTCACATGAAAACTGCTTCAGTGGTCTCAATTATAGTAATGCTTATATTTTATTGTCAGTAAAGGTAACAGCATTGTAAAGGGGGAAACAGTAATTCATTTCATTACTCGTTACTGAAAAAAGTATCACCGTTAGTAATGCCTTTTATTTATAGCCCTGTTATTCACATCACTGTTGCTTAACATTGTATTGAAACAAAGTAAGGACAGGCAATGCGCCACACCTCAATATCCGACCCATTAATACAGCATGAATGGAAAACAAACATCTCTCAAAAGTTTCACCTAATGTCGCAGGGAAACAAGCTCAGTGCTCACATTGAATATTATGTTGTTTGTTGTAGCATGCATTTGTGAAATAGGTGTAATTTCACTTAAATCTAAATTATTGTTCTAAATTGTAAATACTTTGTGACAAATCAAATAAATGTTCTAAATGATAATAGTCTTACTGAAATTTGGAGGACAAGCATCAGTATAAAAATTAAAAATTAATCATATTATAAACCACAGCTGAACATTTAACTCAAATGTACCTATTAACAGCAAATTTAGAAAACCAATAATAACAGTACTTCTATTTGTTTATTTTTACTCCGTAAGGACGCAATAATAAAAATTGTCCAAATTAAAAATTTGGGGTGAACTATCCCTTGATGCTTCAAAAGGAGAGTTCACCCAAAAATTGAACTACTGCCATCATTTACTCCCCCTTTCACTGTTCAAAACCCATATAAGTTTCTTTCTTCTGTTAACCACGATGGAAAATATTTTGAAAAATGTTTGTATCTGACACCCAATGACATCCATAGCAATTGTGTCCTACTATACAAGTCAAATTGGAGCCAGAAACCTGCAACTTTTAAAACATAGGTCCTTAAACTGGATTCCTGGAGGGCCGCAGCTCTGCACAGTTTTGCTCCAACCCCAATCAAACACAGCTTATCCAACTAATCAAGGTGTTCAAGACTACTAGAAAGTATTAAGCAGGTGTGAGTTGAAGGTGGTTGGAGAGTGCAGAGCTGTTGCCCTCCAGGAATTAAATTTGAGACCATTGCTTAAAAATATTTTCTTCATGTTTGATTTTGTGTTCAACCGAAGCAGAAACTCATAAATGTCTAAAACAACACAAGGGAGAATAAATGATGGGGTGTTTCTCATTTTTTGGTGATCTATACCTTTAAGTTAGATTATCCAACCCAGGCTCATTCTGAAAACGTAGCCCTATATACATTTATGGAGATCGCGAAATCCGCCCCAGGAGGTAAGTTTTTTTTCAGTTTTTGTTTTCGCGATAACACCAGAGGCAGCTGTGTACGCATTTGAGGTCTCAAATTTCGGTAACACTTTATTTTGATGGTCCATTTGAGTATTAGTAGACTGTCTGTTTAATATATTTTGATACTGCTCTCTCAACAGACATTCAACTGACTATTAGAAACTTAGCAAGTACATGTCAACATACACTAACCCTAACCCGACCTAAAAGTCTACTTATAATCTAAAGATTGTTGACATGTAGATGCAATGTAACAAACCATTAAAATAACAAATTTCTCTCGCGACATTTCTGCCTGCTCTTCTCCCATAAATCCACCAGAGGTCGATGTCAACTGATTGACTGATGACTGACCAACCAACCGATACCGCCGCCCTTCCGTAAACCCAACCGATAGTGTTTTAAAAGCACCGACTGACCAGCGCAGACCCATTTCCCACATTCTCACCCTGTTGTTAACTTGTTTGTTTCATTTTTTGGCTTTTGTATTAACCCTGTAATCGCGGTCAACTCCTCTCTGCATCTCAAGCCTGCCGACGTACAAAGCGAGCTAACTGGTCAAACTGGTAACAGCAGGAAAGCCATCCATTCGGAGGCAAGCGGTCAGCTGGTAAGTACGAAAAGGAAAAGCATCATACCACCCCATAACATTCATTTTAAAGATGAAATGCAGCCATACATAGCTCTGGCTACATAATTTGTGATCTTCAGAAATGTATATAGAGCTACGTTTTCAGAATAAGCCTACGTATGTTGGGACTGTCATTATTAAAGTAGACCTCAATTTATACCATTAAAATGTACTATAGTAAAAGCTGCAATGCAATGAAGTGAAGATCAAATAAAAACTTGCGCTGAAGTCTCCAGCTTCTCATTTTTTGCCAGAGAAGAAAAGACTCACATAATCTCATGTGTCTCTGCGCCAAGATACCACAATCTACTGTGAAATGTCAGATACTTCAGTCTGAGCACAATTACTTCTCATCAAACTCTCCCAAACACATTTTCTCAGCACAACGCTATCCGCTTTCATTTTAAACCCTTTTTACTGTATGTGTGCCGCATCTGTGTCTATTTTTATATTTGTTTTTAGCACAAACACTTTTGGACTAAAGTTTATACTTAAATGAAGCACATCTTAAAACTCCATCAAGTCTCCTGAGCGTAAAAAAAAAAAGAGTAACATCCTCCTTTGGGTATTTATATTCGGTTTGTTTACCACTTCTTTTTTAGGCACTTATTTTGCGGTCTCTCACTGGGAAAAAAGTAACAAAAATATGTCAAACCTTACAAACACACACACACACACACACACAATCCTACACACAACCTCTCCACCTGCTCACCCTGTGACTGAGCAAGTCATCCATTTATACGCTTCACCTCAGGAAACACTGGGGGTCACTTACTCTCTATTACTTTCTTTCTCTCTATCTCTTGATTCCTGCAGAGCCTGTGTCATGACAGCAATGTTAATCTTGTCCTGTGAGACAGAAATGATGACTGAATGAAAGAAAGAAGGGTGACACTGCAGTAATAAAGTCCTCTCACAGCCGAGGTCTGGTAAACTCTGAGGTGAAAAGTGAAGCGGTCGTTGACGCACTTATTTTCCCCGTTGGAAGATCTTCTCTGTGGAATTGGATCATAATTTTAGGATGAGGTTGATGCAGAAAGTGCTTGTTTTGTGAAGGTGTAGGTTTCATTTGTCTGGTGTTTTGTTATTCTCTCATTAATCAACACTTTGGCAGACGACTCAGCTGCACACAAAGCAATTTGCTGAAAATAACCAATCACCAATATTGGAGCCATGAAACTTTCATGCATAAATATTCAAAAGTTTGAAACTTATTTCTCCATTCTTGCATATCAATAGATGCAAACTTGCTAAATTCACCATTTACAGAAAGCTAATGCATAAAAAACTGACTTCATTACGCTTATAGACCACGTCTGCCAACAGAAACCGCATTATAGATGCCAAGTACACTGAATATATCCTCAATTTCTACCTGCAGTCATCACAATCAAGAAATTGCAGATCCACAGCAGACTGTTTTGTGAACACTTTGACAGCATTGCCATGTTTATTTAATGGTGGATATTCATTCATTTTATATTACTTCCAATTCAGACAGTAACACCATGAAGAAAAAGTCCCATAATCATTTTCTCAGTATCAATTTATTATTGCACTGCAAACACGTAAGTTATATATAAAGTCATTTACTGCATTAGTAGAGAAGAACAGGTGCATAACTATAGAGAATGTCTTTAAAGCCATGCAAATTCTGCCAATATCATCGCATCATTCGCTATTTGGAGCAGTCTGATTACAGCATTTATGCTATTATTTTAAAAATACCACATTTGCTGTGCACAGAATGTACTTTTAAGTGTTTTAGGAGGAGTTCGTAATTGTTTAAGCTTCAAATATTTTATTTCTGAAGCCTTACCACAGACATTTCTTCTGGAATCTAAAAGTGTCTCTGATATTTGTTTCTCTCATTTAAAATGAAAAACAATTTGGGTGTGTGCTGCAATTTTTGGTGCCCTTAATCTAAGGGCGTTTCACACCTGCTTTATTTAGTTCGGTTGAATCAGCCTGATCTCACGACGTAAGTATTTTACGTTTTGTCAGTTTAGTGGCTGATTTGTACGAATTCGTATGAGTTCAGTCGTACGAAATTGTACGATTTTAAAAGGGAGATACCTTTAAAGACCTAACCCCTCCCCTAACCCAACCATTATTGGTGGATGAGCAAATTGTACTAAATTGTACGAATTAGATCATACGGATTCATACGAATTAGCCACTAAATCAAAAAGATACGAATTGCCATGAGATTGTGTGTGGTTGAATCAAACTAGAGTTTGTTTTCCCTCTTGGTGCGGTTCGTTTGGGCAGGTGTGAATGTAGCAATCACACCAAAAGCAGATCAAAAAAGTGAACCAAGACCTTCTCGAAGATGTGGTCTTGGTACACTTTTAAACGAACACTGGAGCGGTTCGTTTGTGGTCAGAACATGATCCGAACTAAAACAGACCCAACTGCAAAAAGTACTGTGCCTTTTTGGACTAATCCAGCTGCCGTACTCCGATGCGCTGTCCCATCTTATGGGGTGTGGAGGAAAAATATTTGTTGACAGCACTTTATCAACAATTTTAAACAGAGAAAGAGAGGGAAAAACATTACTGATGGATCGTTGGTAACATTTCCGGAAGATGACCATGTCCTAGTTTAGCTAAATTAATTCACATCTCCTCCTGGAGTGACTTGTGATGCATGGTTTGCAATGCATTAAAACATTAAAGCATTAAAAGCTTCGTTCTCAAAATGTATACTTTATCTAAAGTGATGTATACAAACTATATAGTATCCTATAAACTGGGATACAATCCTCCTGTGCAGTCGCTCCACAGTAAGAAGCAACATTTTGTGTCTGCCGGTTTGTTCACTTGCGGGAGTTCCATTGGCATTTTCCCGCACGTTAATTTTGACCAGTCGAGAAGCAGTTTAGGAAATGCATCTGGCCAATGAGCTATGGATTTTGTCACATGACTGCATTTTGGTTCTTTTCAACTGGTTCGGACCAAAGCAATCAGTGTGATGTGAAAAGAACCCCAAAACAGCAAAAAAATGTATTATTTGTTGCCCATGGTCCGGACCAAATGAACCAAACCACAGATGTGAAAGCACCCTAATGTTTATTCCTGAGCAAACCGGCACACTTAAGATTCATAAAGCCCTATTCATACTACATGATTATAATTGTTGGTTATGGCAGTCACTGTATCAGAATATGCAGTTTAGTCTAGATAAAATTTTGATGTGTCTTTAGTATCAATTTTGCCAGAATACACATTACTTCACAATCAATAATCACATGAGGTGCATTCTGAAGAAGCCACATAAATTACAAATGCTGTGACTGTCTATCCATTGTTTCCACCAAAGACAGTTTCTCCCATATGTGTGTGTCTATTTTCTGAATGAAAGTAATAGATAAGTTAAGACAGAATTATTCTGTCATTAAGAGGCTGTTTTGGAGCTGCAGTAGTGGGTTCCCAGAAACGACTGTAAACAAAGCAGCCCTGCGCTCACAAAAGATAACATTGCTTTAAATTAAAATGACAACTAAATTTCAGCTGTTACCCTTATTCATTCTCATTCATTCATTTTCTTTTCAGCTTAGTCCCTTTATTAATCAGCGGTCGCCACAGCGGAATTAACCACCAACTTGTTTTTGGTGCACATGTTTTACACAGCAGATGCCCTTTTAAACTGCAACCCATCACTGGGAAACACCCATACACACTCATTTACACACACTTCAGCCAACTTAGTTTATTCAATTCACCTACAGCGCATGTCTTAGGATTGTGGGGGAAACCGGAGCACCTGGAGGAAACCCATGCAAATATAGCACATCATACAGGCAAGTATATTGCTATAACTCTACCAAGCTTTCTTCCATTTAATGTCCAACTAACAGTCACTTTATCTTTCATTTTACCAGTTTAACAGTTGTGGACGACAAAAAAGCATGTTATAAGCTTAATACATTGACATTATGAAGCTTCACAGACATGGCATCTGTTGTCATGCCCTATGACACACTACACATGAAGTAATTGTGCAGTCTGACTCTGAGTGAGGCTTAACATATTAAAATCCTGCATTCTGACTGAATTGCTTACCTATTTTTTATTTATTGTTCAATATATAACATTTTATTTATATGTATAATACGCTAAAAGTGAGCACAGTGGTTCACTGGTTAGCACTGTCGCCTCACAGCAAGGAGGTTGCTGGTTCAAGCCCTGTCTGGGTCTGTTGGCATATCTGTGAGGAGTTTGCATGTTCTTCCTGTATAGCGTGGGTTTCCTCCGGGTGCTCCGGTTTCCCCCACAGTCAAAAGACATGCAATGTAGGTGAATCGAATAAGCTAAAATTGGCTGTAGTGTATGTGTGTGAATGCAAGAGTGTATGGGTGTTTCCCAATACTGGGATGCGGCTGGAAGGGTATCCGCTGTGTAAAACATATGCTGAATAAGTTGGCGGATCATTCAGCTTTGGCGACCCCTGATAAATCAAGGGACTAAGCTGAAGAAAATGAAATAAAAAATAAGCTAAAATTATCATATAATTACATAATACTAATATATGTGTAATAAGTTGTAATAATAGTATTGATGTCCTTAGATGTTATGCCATTAGATTGTTACAAGAGGTTTTTATGAGTAAGGCTTTATAATTGGACATTAATACTAATTTTTCATTATGAATATGAGATTATCCAGAATAATGAATGCTGCATCTGATGCAAACAATCACATTCACTCAGTTTATCTTTCTCACTTAATACACCACTTTTCATAATACAAAGTGACATTTTTAAAGTGACATATTCATATTAGTAACTGAGCTCAGCAGTCAAATTATAATACACACACACAAAAATACATACATACACATAAATATATATTATATTTATATATACTTATTTATATATATAAATAAAGTTGAAGTCAGAATTATTAGCCCCCCTTTAAATTAATTTTTAAATATTTCCCAAATAATGTTTAACAGAGCAAGAAAATCTTCAGTGTGTCTGATAATATTTTTTCTTCTGGAGAAAGTCTTATTTATTTTAATAATAAAAGCAGTTTGTAAATTTTTAAAAACCCTTTTAAAGTCAAAATTATTAGCCCCTTTAAGCTATATATTTTTCGATAGTCTACAGAACAAACCATCGTTATACAATGACTTGCCTAATTACCCTAACCTGCCTAGTTAACCTAATTAACCTAGTTAAGCCTTTAAATATCATTTTAAGCTGTATAGAAGTGGCTTGAAAAATATCTAGTCAAATATTGAAATATTATTTACTGTCAACAAGACGAAGGTAAAAAAAAAATCAGATATTAGAAATGAGTTATTAAAACTATTATGTTTAGAAATGTGTTGGAAAAAAAATCTTCTCTCCATTAAACAGGATTTGGGGGGAAAAATAAAAAGGGAGGGGGCTAATAATTCAGGGGGGCTAATAATTCTGACTTCAACTATATATATATATATATATATATATATATATATATATATATATATATATATATATATATATATATATATATATATATATATATATATATATATATATATATATGTATATATATATATATATATATATATATATGTATATATATGTATATATATATATATATATATGTATATATATATATATATATATATATATATATATATATATATATATATATATATATATATATATATATATATATATATATATATATATATATGTATATGTATATGTATATGTATATATGTATATGTATATATATATATATATATATGTATATATATATATATATATATATATATATATATATATATATATATATATATATATATATATATATATATATATATATATATATATATATATATATATATATATATATATACATATACATACATATATATATACATATACATACATATATATATACAAATATACATATACATATATACATATACAAATAAAAGATTTATGAAAATGGTTATCCAAGTTATTCGATTCTGCAAATTAACAATTGTGTTCTACCGCACACACAGTCTCGCGCACACAATTGCACAAGCATAATTACACACACTGGTTCTCTGTGAGCTTTGATGAATTATTCACACCACACTAGATAAATCAGCAGGACTGAATGAAAAGGGTCTAGTCAGCTGACCACACTCGAATCATTTTATCTGAAACCCAAACCAGCTGCAGAAACCCGAGATTCCCTCTCTGACCCAGACATCAGACATTCCAACAAGCAACAGTTATTTGTCACACTTAATAGCCTGTGAAAACACACACACACACACACACACACACACACACACACACAAATGCAGCCTAACGTCTTTAAAAACAGAAACACACAAAAATAAAACTCATCTTGAAAAATAGGCATGTAATAGAAATCTAGAGACACAAATTGATAAAGTGTAACAAAAGAAACTGTTAAAGGTGTTTTTGGGTGGGGAAAAAAACACTTTATGAAAATTCAAAATCTCAAAATTAACAGAAGCATGAATAAACTGCAAATGTTCCACCTCAAACTGTACAAGTCAAAAACAATTAGCACATTCTCTCTCTCTTTCTCTGTCTCCCTCCCTCACTATTCTGATTAGTAAATCATTTTACAGAGGGCTTCTCTCTTACCTGTCAATCTACAGGCTAATTAAAACTTGCTCTGGGTCTCAGGATGGGCAGATCTCTGCTTTTGACAGACACACCGCTATTTCCCCTTCAACCATTTACACTGGGAACGGCTTTCAGATCCAGCCAGTAAGAGTGTATCAGTATATACAGTAGACACATGCAGTGCTTGGGTTAAAGCACTCTCGGCAGATCCGGGACCTGCCCACAACAGAGCCAAATCAAATAAACTACTACATTCAGTGGTGATTCACAAAGGATTATTTCAGCAGCCAGTATCAGCGGGGCATCTGTGTGTTCCTAAGCCTTTTGCTCCCGACAACATCCTCCCTCATAGCGAACACATAACCAGCTCTGTTAGCAGGAGAATAAACGCGCACTGTGGCCTGAAGGGAGTTATATCAGCCAACCACATCAGCCAAGGCAATGCAATTACTGCGGAAATTATAGTTTGCAACTGCAAATTCATATGGCCGTATTCTGCAGTATTCATTTTTTGCCGCTGTTCTCCATTTCACTCTCTCTCTCTCTCTCTCTCTCTCTCTCTCTCTCTCTCTCTCTCTCTCTTTCTCTCCCAGGGTGATGTGGAGGATTTATGAAGTGCTTTATCTTATTTGGTGCAATTTACTGCAAAAAAAACTATTTGAAAGGGAGAAAGTTATGAAGTTTGTGTGAAGCATTATTATACTTTTCTGGATTGACTCCTAAATTGTACAGTCAAGTCTGTTTTTTGTCTACTTTAATGAACAAGTGAGCTGGATCTCAAATAATTTGAATGATTCACTCAAGAATAAAGATTTATTCAACGCAATCTTTATGAATTGTACACTGTAAAAAAAGATAAATGAAATCATTTTAGGAAACTGATTGCAATAAACCATTTAAGTTTGTAAACGAAGCAATTTGAGCAAGTAAAACTCAATAGATAAAAAGAACTCAAACCAACTGAGTACTGTAAAACCCAATAAGTTAAGGCAACTTAAACCATTTGAGGAAACCGATTGCTACAAACCATTTGAGTTAAAAAACTAATCTATATGAGTACTGTGAACTTACTCCATTTAAGCTGAAGTAATGAGGTAATTAATTTAACTCATTGCCTTCAATGCTGAGTTCAAAACTCTTTTCAAATGAGTAGAATTACCTTTCAGTAAATTTTAAATCAACTACACTCCTTTCATTTGATAAAGTTGACTGTTGGGTTTTACAGTGTACAGTACGCTATAGCTGCTCTAAGAAGTATTTAAAAAGTGAAAAAATGGGATAGTTATTCAGGAATTTACAAATAACTTGTATTAAAAATCCAGAAAAACCATAACAAATTATGTCTTATCAATTTGACATATAAAACATGTTTTGATGGTATAAATCAACACATTGGAATCATACTTTTTTTAAACTAAAAACAGTTAATATGCTAACATTTTAGGTCACTTTTTTGTGAACTTAATAAGGATTTGTGTTATCAAACTCTATTTCACCCTTGCAAATGATGTGTTGTTTAATGTAAATGTAAAATACAGGCCTATTTTGGTTGTAAATGTCTTTTTCAAGGTGAGCCAGGGGATAAAATTAATGATTCGGCTGAAAGAAAAATAAAACACTTTATTGAGTAATTAATCGGCATTGACTACCAACCAAGCAAGTGCTAATAAATGTTATTAGACTATTTTTATTTTATGTTTGAGTAAATATAGGCCTATTTGTGCTCTTGTCATTTTATGAGGTTAATCGGGAGTGTATGAAACACTGAACGAAGATAAATGCTTTTAGAGTATTGGCGTAATTAGGCATAGAAAAAAGGCATTATGAAAACATTTTATATATTTATTTATTTAACAACAATGTCGACTTTGTGATTAATAACAGCAGTGTCTTTTAACGGAACTTATTAGGCAAGATGGCTTCTCGAAAAAAAAATTGGAATTGAATGAGTTAGTGATATGTGCGCGTGACGGCGCATCCCAGATGCGCGTGCCAGCTCTGTGCGTCAGGAGCACAGAGACCTACCTCTGTTTTGCGCCCTTTCCATCCGGACTAAGCTGATTTACAGGAGTGAGCCTGACTTTTACATGCCATTCACTACTAACGCGGTAATAAGGAGGCGAAACACCATTAACCCGCATACACACCCTCGCTCTCCCGCGCGCGCACACACGCTAAAATTCCCCACATTCGTTGCCCCTTTTTACTCCATGGATTATTTCTTTACCACACTTGATACAAAATAGCCCAGCTTTATAGCTCCCAGGACGATTCTCAGGTTTACACCCAGGCTGTAGCCTGCCTATTAAGTTTCATTGACCCGCGTCCGGTCACGATCAGAATGCATGACTCACTAAAGCAACTGTCATGGATCACTAAAACAGACAATACCAGTTCATTTTACTCAACTGATCAATGATATTCAACTCAGTGATATAACAAACACTACTCAATCCGTTATGAAAGTTTAATGTTAAGCACTCGTGGAAATAAGAATTAAACCACATAAATCGAGATAGCCCTTACCTGTTGGCGCGGTAGTCCGGATTATTGCCCAGCAGCAGCAGAAGAAAGAGGTCTCATTGCCCTTCCATTATGAGTTATTCCATCCACGAACTGGAGATGCTTCAACAATCCGCACCAAAGGATCCCTTCTGTGTCTACTCTGTCAGAGTAAGCTAGAAAGCCCCAAAATACAGAAAAGAAGTTCAGTCCTCTGATCACTGAAGCGCCCGATGTCCCCGCAGGGCGTCCGGGTGCGCGAAGACGCAAAGTTCCTTCTCTCACAGCGGCTCAGATCTTCATCTCAACTCAACGGAGAGCTGCGTGAAACTTCACATCAACGCTTTCGCTCCTGGTTTGGAAATCACACAGATGTTTGTAACGGAGCCCTCATCTCGCGTAGTATCCCGTCGGGCTTGCTTTCCCGGTGTTTGTCCGAGCTGGAGACGCGTACGCGCTCTGTGCAGGATCTGCCGGTGCTGAAGGCAAAGGTCTGGAGCTGCGTTGCGCTGACTCGATCCCCGTGCTCTCCAGGGATGTTCAGAAGAAACGCGCGGTGAATCAGCGCCACTCAGCGGCGTTTGTGACAGCTGTCCTGCAGGTTCTTCTCTTTCTTGAGCTCACGTTGTTTCTGAATATTTTACAGGTTCACCTGACTTGCATTAATTCTGCTATTTAAATGCACAGGGCCACCTGAGTAGCCTTAAGACTCGTCTAATCTGCCTTTAAACGCCCAAATGAACTTCAGGTGTGTATATGAGTTATAAAGATGGTGGAAAAACAACAATATGACCTGCTAAAGTCATGTTAACAGTGAAAGAGCGACTGTTTGGGAATTTAGCAGCAAAATATTGCTTTAAAATGTGACATCAACTTCTACAGTGTTTAAAAATATTTCTGGCATACTTTATTTTATGGTCCCTTAAAAACATGTTGGGGATTATGTTACATTAAAACTACATGACAACTAATTTTCAGAGCATTGGTAGACTGGATGGTAAATATTTGGAATACATTTTGATTATGAAGCCTGAAGGTATGGTTTTGTTTAGTTTTGATTGTTAAACTGTTTTTAAAAATAATAATAATAATAATAATAGCAGGCCTAATAATAATGTTAAAATGATTTTTTTTGCACTTATTGTAATTATATC
Organism: Danio aesculapii; assembly: GCF_903798145.1. Lineage (NCBI taxonomy): Eukaryota > Metazoa > Chordata > Actinopteri > Cypriniformes > Danionidae > Danio > Danio aesculapii. The sequence goes on along the minus strand of NC_079442.1, from coordinate 26,239,452 downwards.
TCAATTATATATCTATTCTTTGTATTTTTTAAACATTTTATTGTGTTCAATTAGCCAAAAAAAAAGTCCAGCTACTCTCTGCTCATATATATATATATATATATATATATATATATATATATATATATATATATATATATATATATATATATATATATCTCACTCAATCTTTTTGCGACATTTTAAATGAATAAAATCTCTAAATTTTATATGATTAGTTTTCTTAAAATGAATTTACAACTAAAATAATAAATATATATTTTACTGCTAGGCTGCTCCATGATGGATATTTTATTTTGTAATATTATTATTATTATTATTATTATTATTATTATTACATAACATTACATAATTATAATAATATTATATTGGATTGTATATTAAATAATATTTAATTACGTTAAAATTGTATTTCAAAATATCCTTAACTCTCACCATACAAAATACAGTACAAAACTATATAGATTATAGGTATAATTTATACTTCCAGATATTTATTGGGGGCCTCCAGATCTTTTGGGGCCCTAAGCGGCCGCTTACCTCGCTTATTGGTTAAATTCACCCCTGTTTAACATGTGGTTGTTACTGAATGTGTTGTGAGAAAACACCAAAAAAAGGTATTCATACTTCACGGCATTGTATCAAAACATACCGATCACACACATTACATTCTCCTGCTTTTCTGTTTAATCATAAGCTGCAAAATGGGATCGCCCAGTCGTATCCTACCTGTTAACCTAATTTCTTCCTATCTAGGTTTTTTAACTGAGGGTCACTATTGTACATGGCTGTTTTAATGTACAATTTGAAATGATTGCCACTGAATCAAGCTCAATGTCCTCAACATGTAGTGCACTTTTTGCGCTTGGGTCTCATTTTGGCACCAAAGAGGCATTTGATAAAATAACCCCGCTTCATATGATGAAGATAGAGTAGCTTGGCTTGATCATCCGAGTGCCTCCTCCACAGCTGAAATTCAATATAGAAGTCACCAAAATGATACATGTGTTAGGCTTCTTAAGTGATTTATAATGCTTGCAGTGTGTAGGGTGGACAAGTTGCCACTGGAGTCATAGAAATGTTCGTTGAGGGAGTGCAAGAAAGATACGAGGGGTAAATGGCGAGACATTTGGCAGACATTGTTAAAAGCCTTTCAAAAGGCATTTGCTGTTGTTGATACATTCGGCCTGAGTTTATTACACCTGAAAGTAACTAATGCTCTCCATTACACTTCAAAGTGAAGCTTTTCAGAGACATCCTACCATCTCTTCTCTCTCTCGCCATCTCTTCCCATGAGGCTGTAGTCTGATCTGAGATCAGTTGGAGATGCTCTTCCTGTAACAGCATTAGATGAGGCCAGAAGGTCTCAGATCAGCAATAAAATCAAATCCATCCGTTGAGTCAAAGTGGGTTTTATAGGCTGATCTCTCATGTGGAGCCTCTGAGAATACCTGAATCTGAGAGAAAAGATGAAGTGTCAGCCATAGTTTAAAGCCTATAAATCTCGCCAGACCAAAACAGATCTCTGTTTTCGTGTTGATATGTGATGTGAGTGGCGTCTGCTATCATACAGAATGATGTGAGCGTGTGTGTGTGCGTTGACATGTTTGTTTGCTCTGCATTAGATTGTTTCACAGCAGGAGTGTGGCTAGACAGACACAACTGGGCTAAAGGCTAACAGGGGGTGTCGCGCTGGCTAACAGCTGTGTCTGGGGCAGGACAGACAGACATACAGTTGAAACATCATAACAACACAAAAAGATTGACAGAAATGGAAATCAGCTCTGGATCACCATACAAAAATATCATTATGATCAATATGGCGCAATCATTGGCTAACTTGTTCTTTTATGTCTGGTTAGTTTCCTGCCAGCTAAGAACAGGAAACTGAAGCTACAATTCCCACAGGCTCACCAAAGATGGACAATAGAAGGTTGGAAAAACGTTGCCTGGTCTGATGAGTCTCAATTTCTGCTGCAACATTCAGATGATAAGGTTAGAATTTGGCATCAACACTATGAAAGCATGGATCTATCCAGCCTTGTATCTATGATACAGGCTGGTGGGGGTGGTGTAATGGTGTGGGGGATATTTTCTTGGCACGCTTTGGGTCCATTAGTACCAATCGAGCATCGTGTTAATGCCATAGCCTATCTGAGTATTGTTGCTATCCATCCCTTTATGACCACACTGTACCCAAAGTCTAATAGCTACTTCAAGCAGGATAAAGTGCCATGTCATAAAGCGTGAATCATCTTAGACTGGTTTCCTGACCATGACAATGAGTTCACTGTACTCAAATGGCCTCCACAGTCACCAGATCTCAATTCAATAAAGCACCTTTGGTATGTGGTGGAATGGGAGATTCGCAGTGCAGCCGACAAATCTGCAGCAACTGTGTGATGCTATCATGATGATACGAACCAAAAATCCAACCCGGTACTTGTAAGGTGTACCTAATAAAGTGGCCAGTCAGTAGAAGAACCCTTTTGATCTAATACAGCCATGAATCTTTTTGGAAAAGATGCAACAACTTTTTCACACCTGGATTTGAAGATCCTCTGCCATTCATCCTTGCAGATCCTCTCTGTTTTTTGTCAATATTCAATTTGATTTAATTCAATTCAATTCATGTTTATTTATAGCACTTTTTAGAATGTAGATTGTGTCAAAGCAGCTTAACATAGTTCTAGTAAAGTCCAGATTTCAAAGTAAAGTAAAGTTCAGTTCAGTTCAGTTCAGTTCAGTTCAGTTCAGTTCAGTTCAGTTCAGTTCAGTTCAGTTCAGTTCAGTTCAGTGTGGTTTAAATTTCACTGCTGACAGTTCAAACCCTGAAGAGCAACTCCACCAAAGCGCAAAGTCCTGATCCGAGAAAGCCAGTGGCAACAGTGGCGAAGAAAAAACTTCACCAATTGACAATGAAGGGGAAACAAAACTCGAGAGAAGCCAGGCTCAGTTGGGCTTGACCATTATTCTTCTGGCCAAACTTCCTGTGTGGAGCTGCAGTCTAGGTGCCGGAGGCTGGAGAAGCTGCAGGTGTAAGTAGGGCACCAGTGGGTGATCAGGCTGGCCCACAGAACCAATGCGGGGACTCTTTTGTCACTGTGGTCTTTCAAGTCTCATGCATACCATTCCTCCATGACCATCACAGCATCAGCTCGGGATACGGCCTGGTCCAGGATTAAGGATACCTTGGGATCATCTCTTCACAGGTTTTGGATAGCATCAATGACGCTGCTCTAGAGGCCTCGGGGTGAATATCCCAAGGTTGAAATAGAGAAAAAAAGAAAATTATTAGCGTAGCAGCTGCTCATAGTGTATTTAAACAAGATGCAAAAATGAAGTGTTATAAATGAAAATAGCAGTTATATAAACAAACATAGAATCAAACATGCAAAGCATATGAGTGTTTTTAACAAAATATCTGGTGCATTAAGACAGGAGGAGTGTGTCCTACAGGTGGTTTATCAAATCAGCTCATCTGTGTAGAGCACATTCATGCATCATACCGTTATGCGATTGTAACGGGGAAAAAAATGAAACTATAAATTAAGTGTGAATAGTGTCAAAATGCTTGTTTTTGGTCAAAATATTTGTTCTAATTAAATGAAAATCTTATGTTCATTGTCAAGTTGTATAACACATCTTGGAGAAAGATAGACACCTACAGGTGAGAAATGGGGTATAATGGGTGGAGTCAGACAGCCATTTTCTCAGTTCACTTAAGCTGTTGAAAGTGATGGTAGGTGAAAAATGGTTCTGCTCTCCTACTGATTTCATATATTCGTATGATTCATTGTGTATTATTTTCTAACAGTTTTTGTGACCGGACCTATAACACTTGTTGTCTGTGTGGTGCTCTGTCTTTTCCAGGTGTGATGTATTAATTTTCTAATGCAATGTTGTATTTTACATTTAGGAAAAAGTTTGCTCAGTTCACTTAAGCTGTTGAGAGTGAAGTTTTTGTGACCGGACCTGTGACACTTATTGTCTGTGTGGTGCTCTGTCTTTTCCAGAGAACACTAAAAAGTGAATGTGCTCAGCTAAACTGCTATCGCGTGATCATTACAAAAAAAATAAAAAATAGAGCATACAAACTAAGAGGGGTTACACGATGCAATGAGTGTATGCTTTACTAAAAAGATAGGTCTTTAATCTAGTTTTGAACTGAGAGAGTGTGTCTGAGCCTCAGACATTATCAGGTAGGCTATTCCAGAGTTTAGGAGCCATAAACGAGAAGGCTCAACTTTGCTATTCTAGATAATACTGTACCAGAAGCCCTGAGTTTTGAGATCTTAAAGAGTTGGTTGGATTGTAGCGAGACAGAAGGTTGGTTAGATAAACAGGAGCTAGATTATTTAAAGCTTTATAGGTAAGAAGCAGTTTTTTATAATCAATATGGAACTTAACAGGCGGTCAGTGTAAGGAGGATAACACTGGGGTGATATGATCATATTTTCTAGACCTGGTAAGACCTCTGGCAGCTGCATTTTGTACTAATTGAAGTTTGTTAATAGAGGATGCTGGGCAGCCAGCAAACAGAGCATTACAGTAATCCAGTCTAGAAGTCATAAAAGCATAGACTAGCGTTTCTACATCGGAGATGGATAGCATATTTCATAACTTAGCAATATTTCTCAGATAAAAGAAGGTGTTTTTTGTGACATGGGAGATATGATTTTCAAAAGTTAAATTGCTGTCTAATATAATACCCTGATCTTTTACAGTAGAGCTAATGCTAACTTTGAGATCTGCTGTGTACAGGATTTAGGCCCAATAAGTAATAATTCTGTTTTGTCTGAATTTAAGACAATATGGGGTGCTGTGTGAACAATAATGAGGAAAAAACACCTTAAATGATTTTAGCAAATGGCTGCAATATAACAAAGGGTGAAAAATTTAAGGGGGTCTCAATACTTTCTGTACCCACTGTATATATATATATTTATATTTGTTGTGATCTTCCTATTGAAACATTACAAAACATTAAACATTAACATAATGACATTAAAATAATAATAATGTAATACTGTAAATTACACTTTAGTTTTAATAATACTGTATGTGGAAGAGATAATAACATTTTACACCTCAGCTTAGATTGAAGTTGATGATTGCAAGGAAGAGTATTTGTGGCAAGATCTATGTGCTCACTCATCAGTGATTTTCCAGGGGTCATAACACAGTGGAATATACCCCCAAACACTCTGAAATAGGTTTTATGCAGCTGATTCCCTTCCCGATTTATGGAAAACACCCATACAGTTTCTCATTCACACACAAATTCATTCACTATGGCCAATTTAGCTTGATTCACTTGTACTGCGTGTCTTTGATCTGTGAGGGAAACCAGAGAACATTCAAACTCCACACAGAAAGGCCCCCTGTCCCAGCCAGGACTCAAACCAGCGACCTTCTTGCTGTGAGGCAACAGTGCTAACCACTGAGCCACCAGTCCGTCCCCTATGCACAGTAGTGCTTTATTAAACAAGTAAAAAACAAACACTCAGAAAATCAGGAGAGCTTTAGAGAAAGCACACCACATTAGAGTTGAGTATGAACCCTCAAACCGAGGATTACAAACACAGTGTAAAAAGTCAACAAAATAAGCAGGTGGAAGTAATCAAACATGGCAACAGAAAGGAAATGAAAGAAGATTCACTAAAGAAGTCAATGAAAACTAACCCGAGCTCAAACTAAACTTGACTTTTAAAGTACAATTTAGATTAATGCATATATTTTTCCCCAAATGTTTGTTTCAGACCTCTGATTTAAGCAAAAGGACAAACGGAAAGTGAAAATGTCATCCTAGACAGTTTAACCCCTGCAGTCAGACAGTAAAGGATGGTGTTGATGGTGGTGTGTCAACCCCTCTGTCAACACTCATCAGGGTCAAACTGCCATCCACAACACCTCTGTGCCAATATAGACACTTCAAAACAAGAGCTACACATGCAATTAATTAACCACGCAAACTCTCTGAACCAGCCTTCTGCCTTCATGTACTTCATGACACAAATTACCAGACCAAAGCTGTGTTTGTCAGCTCACTTTCAAGCAGTTTCATTACTGTAATTTGATGACTTGCATACTTAAACTATTGATATAAACAGTGATGATAATTTTATGCATGCTGGAATAACTCAACGAATAGAGAGAAATCACAAAAATAACTGAATATCTTCTTTAAATTACCTGAATTAGATTCATTCAAGTAAAATCTTTGAAAGAGTGTTTAAGCTGCTCACCTGCAATTTCAGTCATATGATTTCATTACCAAATTATCTGTGTTATGCAGTTCTTGCTTAATGTCAAGACACCTTTTTTCTATAGCACTTCATCCCATTCTTCACAAAAGAGCAGGTACAGCCATTTATAAATTGAATATGTCTGGCTGCCGGTGTCATCTGCTTCCAGCTATTTTTAGCTGTTCAAAACAGCTTGTTATGCTGCTTAAAACTGCATTTCTTATCAGATTATTTGAATATATTGTCCTAATTATTAGTACACTGCTCATACTGTAATAATGCATTTTCATAAAATGTTGGAATAGCAGAAATATTAAAGCTGAACCACCAGTATTCTAGCTTGAGCTTAGTTAAAAATCTGCATTAAATGAAGGGTTATTTTCAAATCCAATCAACATTCAGAATGTCTAACATTGACTGGGCTAAAAAACATAAATCTAGCAAATATTATTATATAGTCAAGATTTGGCCATCAATAAAAAATATAAGTATTTATACAACAGTTCTGTCTGGTTCTTGAATCTGATTGGCTGATAGCCGTGCAATATTGTGCAAATAACAGCACTCATACTGCCTCTTCACCCTTCACCCTTGTGTATTACTCCGCCCACATACAGTGACAAGCAGAGGACACTCTACAGTTTGACAAGTATTGCTGCTGTTGGACAACATGATGTACTTTTGAAGCTTTTTTTAGTTGTGAATGTAGTTGTTTAGATTGCAACCATGCAGTTTATTTATAAAGTGCCTATTCTAAAATATTTATAATTTCAGAGCATTGGATTCAGTGCATTGGCTGAAATTTGCCTGTCTGAGCAGACCAAAGAAAGTGATGGTTGACGTTCCGGTGACAGAGACTGCATAATAAGTGCTTTGGGGAGAAAAACAGCATTTTCACAGAGTAAATTTCAAACTACAGTTGAACAAATCATTATAAATCAGGTAAGTGACATTCTGAGTCGATCTCTCTCTTTTGTATTTTGTAGTGCTGTATTTATACCACAGAAACTGTAGAAAAAGTAGTGTTTGCTTTGATCTGGCTTTTTGTTGTTAATTATTCTGAACTTCCGATTGCAACAGAGAAATCTGTAGATTGATTCTTAAAATGTGAGCAAAATCACCTGTTTTGTCATCACTTTAGACATTATGCTAGAGAATCATTCAAATTCTAGCTCTAAGGTGACGTTTGTGAAGTAGAAATGGTTTCTGCTGTTCTGATGTCAGCTGCAGATTCAATTCAATTCACCTTAATGTGTATAGCGCTTTTACAATGTAGATTGTGTCAAAGCAGCTTCACATATGTGAAGGCAGAAGAAAGTAGTTTCTCATACAAAAGGGTTTTTAGACTCTCTGTGTTTAATTTTGTTTTTATATACACGTTTATGCCGTCGAACTGTTGTATAAACGCAATATCACACTAGTAGCAGTGCGATATGGCTGTATATTATCACTGGTGAGGCAGTAAGGCACTCTGCCTGTACCTCTCATCAGTGCTGATATACAGCTATATCATGTAATATTGCTCATATATATATATATTTTTTTTTAATTATGTAATGTTAAAAAACAGTTATCAGACAATAATTAGCTGAGGCTACTTCAAATGTTTTATAATGCATACCGTTTTACTGTTGAATTTTATTTTTCAATAAATCAATCAATCAATCAACTCTTATTTATATAGCACATTCCTTCAACTAAGGTTGACCAAAGTGCTTTACACCATTAAAAACAAATAATACAACACAAAGCAAACATTTTCTTGGTTATTTCCTTATAGCAGCTAGTGAATAGGGAGCTTTGCACATAAAATAAGTTTATTACAATTTAGATTGTTTCAAACAAGCTTTACTGTGGTGAACAGAAAAATAGCAAACATATTTAAGACCAATTCAATACAGTATATTAAATAAAAAAGATCCGTTGACCATTATAGCGCAATTTAGTTCAGCAGTTCTGTGTGAACTTCAGTTATGAAATGAATTCAACACAGCCATAACCCACAGAATATTTTAATTATGGCATTTGATAATGGTGTGTTTAATTTGATCATGAAAAAGAAGGCATTAATATCTGCTTTATTAGTAGTAATATGCAAGTTAATAAACCCGTGAGAAATAGTCCCCATATTAATCGCATTACCAAAGGTTTCATTACAAAAACTTTCCATGATTATTATATGTGCCTACAGTCCAGATAACCTTTACTGAACATTCTATTAATATTAAATGCCTAACATTTATTTTATATATTGTCAACAGAGACCCTTTCCAGAATGGTCTGGAAGCATTAACATTAATGTTGTCAAGTCGGTTCAGTGTGGATTTAATTCAGGTTAATAAGAGTTTGTCAATAACAACTTTTTGTCTATTTTTGAGGATTTTTTTGGAGTAACATCTTATTTGAAATGAATCCCACAGAAACCCAAGTTTTAAAACTTTTAATATATTTATAGTCATCGTCCTTGGTGAGAACCGGCCTTAAATCTCCTGACCTGAATGAAGAGCAATCTATGAAAAGCAGGATTGTATTTCTGCTTCAGCCCAATCAATGAGTTGAAAGGGAGGAAGGGAGAGAAAAGTTCTTTGCGCAATTAATAATTCAAGCAGTGTTGTTGTGAAAACCTTCCTCGGTGTCACCAATTATTGTATTCTTACACCTAAGCCAAGCAGCTCCACCGTTTGCTCTTCAGAGCATGCCGGTGAAAGTGTGAGATCAACCAAATCTCTTGCTTTGTGATGTGGTGTGCATACAAACTGTTAAAAGATTTATGACGAAAATTTTCACATGTACTGACATGCATATTTTAACTTCTGAAGATTTATTTTGATAATTAAAATGATCAGAAGTGACAGTACAATGTCACGTTTGGTCTCTGCTCTTTAGAAGTTAAGATTGTACTATGTTAGTTATTTATGAGCTGCGTGAAAATGCTCCCCATCTACAATATAGAGTGTTTATAGCTTTATAGCTCTTTATATTCTTTATAGCTCTTACACATTAGATTAGTGCACAATTTTATTGGTGTCTGAATTCTGAGCGAAAGGATGCATCTGAAATCACATACTCAATTGAGAAGGTGCTTATTCTGAAGAAATAATTTTGCAACTGCTAAAAAAAGTACATTCTGTATACTATAAATGTGTGTAGTGTGAAAGTAATATGCTAAGAAATATTACAATTGCTATGTTGATATTAATATTAAATTAATATCAGAATTAATATTGTGTATGGCTCTTATAAGCTTGGAGGACTGCATTCATACAGTACATCTCTGGAATCACTCCAATAACTTATTAATAAAGTCATCTGGAATGGCAAAGAAATCGTTATTGCAGGAGTCTCAGAGTTCATCAAAATTCTTTGAATTCATATTCAGTGCCTTTTCCTTCATCTTACCCCAGACATGCTCAATAATGTTAATGTCGGGTAACTGGGCTGGCCAATCCTGGAGCACCCTGACCTTCTTTACTTTCAGGAACTTTGATGTGGAGGCTGAAGTATGAGAAGGCGCGCTATCCTCCTGAAGAAATTGCCCTCTCCTGTGGTTTGTAATGTAATTGGCAGAACAAATGTCTTGATACCTCGGGCTGTTGATGTTGCCATCCACTCTGCAGATCTCTCGCACACCCCCATACTGAATGTAACCCCAAATCATGATTTTTCCATCACCAGACTGATTACTGTGAAAATCTTGGGTTCAATGCGGGTTCCAGTATGATTGGGATGCAGTTCAACAAATGATTCATCAGAAAAATCTACCTTCTGCCACTTTTCCAAATGATCAACTCGAAGTCAAGTTATGATTTGTTGCTCGTACAACTGGGATTGTCAACAAGACTTTTGTCAGGTAGTGTTTTTGCTCACTTTACAATGTTTCCTCAAATAATTCTAGTTTTACATTCATAATTAAAGGTAGGGTTACCTCAGTACTCAGCTTGAGGACTGACTAAAAACTCCCCAAAACTAATATTTAAATAACATATTTTTAAAAATCTGAACTTGTCTAGATTTTTGTTGAATTTTGATTATCATTTCATGAATTATTTTTTAATTCATTTTAATGAATTGTATGTCCTGTTATAATTAATAAACAAATGTGACAATAGTGTTTTTATTCTTTATTTTTTAAATAAAATTAAAAAGTAAATGAAAAGCCTGACAAGCAACACTAAAAAATGCAGGGTTCCTCACAATTCATTCATGTTGTCCCAACACAAATTGATTAAGTTAACTTAACACTTTTAAGAAATTCATGTAGATTGAACATAAAAAATTAAGTTGTCCCAATGGAATCTCAAGAATTGTGTTGTTTCAGCTTATTTTAAATAAGATGTTTGAATGAGCAAAAAAAAAATCTATTTGTAGTCTATTTGTAACCAAATCATTTTAATTAATATAGCAAATGGACAATGATATATTGTTATTATGATTAGTTGTGTATATATATAATATACTTCATAAAGCCAAACAGGACATATTTCAGATAGGTCAGGTTGAAAAATGTATATGATTAATATGATAATTTTGCAAAATTCCATGTATGACAACTTCACTGACACTGATTACAATATATTTATTGTAAATAAGACTTGTTTATTTACTTACGTATTGTAAATAAGTCTGGACCTACTTCAGGGTTTTCACAATGAGTATTTCAGGCAGTGCTCTATATAATGGGTTAAAGGGATTAGTGAATGAGTGAGCAGTTTTGGATATGTTTACTCATGTTTTTTAATTTTTTTATTTTGTTCACCTGTGCCTGGTTTAGTTTCTTGTCATCTTGCATTTACCATCTGTTGTTTCAGTTTATTGTCCATTATAGACTGAATATGTAACCAAAACATGTCACATGTGCTAGATATTGTTTCTGTGGTTGTTTGTTTCCTTTGTTTTATTGATAAATAAAACATACATATTTTAACACTCACAATAATAACAATAAATTAATAACGAGCTCCAAAATCAAATTGAAGTCTCATATTTGAGTTTTGTGGACTAGCTATAAAATTTTTTTACAAATAATGAAATAAATATAACACGTTTTTTTATTGCTTTGAAAATGGGCGGCAAGGTGGCACAGTGGTTAGCACCTCACAGCAAGAAGGTCGCTGGTTTGAGTTGCTGTTTCTGTGAGTTTACATGTTCTCCCCATGTTCGCGTGGGTTTCCTCCGGGTGCTTCAGTTTATATGCTGAAATAGCTGTCGCTTCATTCCTCTGTGGCGACCCTTAATAAATAAGGAATGGAGCTGAAGGAAAATGAATGAATTGCTTTGAAAAGTCTGCATTTGTAAATTTGTAAGCACACTCTTCTCTGTCAGTAACTCATGGATTTACATTTACATAAATAAGAACAATGTCTAATAGCAGATGGCCAACTGAGAGGTTTCATTTATTTATTAATGTTATTGCTTAGTAGAAAACTGTAAGCTTTGATTTCCAGATGTTAAATTGAACTGGTTTAACCTCCAAACAAACAAAGTATCAAACACTAAGCTAATACAGAAAACAGAAAAGACACTTGGACTCATGATGGCTTTCATTTCAAGATGTTATACCGAATTTCTTACATTGAAAGTTTTCTATCTCCCAACATCCTGCTGTCAGGTTTCAGAATACTTAAGAAAACACATGGGGCCGGAAAGCACTTCAGCAATTGGTTCTATATTCAGCTTTAAGTGTTTACTCAAATGTCTTAATTTCTTAGAGAAGAGATTTCTGGCTTTATTCACATTAAACGAGAATCTAAATGAAATTAGAGTTAACAAGGGCTGTTTTAGGGTTCTAGACATTATTTTAATACCTTGTTGTTTTCAGAGAGGTGCTTCAGGACAGATTGTTAGCAATTGTCAAGCAATTTACCTTCGTTAGCGTTAGCAACTCCGGCCCAGAATAATCCAGTGTTGGCATGAACAATTTAACAAACCTCAGCACATCCCTTTCTGCCATCTGTCTTATACTCGCCTTCTATCTAAACACACACACACACACACACACACGCACACGCACACACACACACACACACACACACACACACACACACACACACACACACACACAAACACACACACACACAAACACAAACAAACAAACAAACAAACAAACAAAAACACAGTGGAGGAAAGAAGCTGAAGCTGATGTTTAGATATGTTAATAAGAATATTACAAAAAATGTGTGTGTGTGTGTGTGTGTAGGGGGGTTGACTTATTGTGATGTGTGACTTATTATTAAAGTACTGTATGCTGTAAATCAATATGATCTTTGAAACATGGTATAGGAATAAAACTTGTAAATATTTTTGTGCTAGACTGAGAACATACACACTCGTGATATTCCAAACCTTTATTAATTTTTCTATCCATTAAAAAAGAAAATACAGATAGATTGATTTATTGGCTTATTTAAATGACTGATTAACATATACAGTGAAAGTCAGTAGGGGAGAGACGTCTGTGCATTGCAATCTGAGCTGCATCAAACGCTTTTTAATGGGCTCACCTAACCCCACCCTAACTCTACTCCTCACAGTGACGTCACTAGCTCCATTGAGTGCATTGTGTCTGACATTGCATCACTAATGGACTGCTTCCACAGAGAGGTACAGTATGGTACGGTGCGGGTCGTTACGGGTCACCTTTATCAGGCTTGCATTGCCATTGCTAAAAGGGTACCAATGGTTCTCTTTTGGTGGGCGTGGTGTACGACAGAAAGTTTTAGACTATGTCATTTTCGCTGGAGGAAATGTCTACAATAAAGCTGTACAGGTCGTCCACATATCATATGAGAAGCACTTCTCACAAAACAGAGACTTTATACACATAAATACTTCTGTGCAAATGTTTATTACTAACTTTTCTATGAACATAATTTGATTATAACGGCAGATCAATGACAGTGCGAAATAGCCTACTGTAACGTCTGCAATTATATAAAATAAATAAATAAATGAAACGTATATGAACACATGCAGACCTAAGCAGGTTCCACACCAGAACTATCAGGGTACACACAACGGCGCTGCATGTCGGCGACTGTCCGCGGCACCCAGCCACGGCATAGGACATTGTTCATATTTCTGCCGCGCCATCTGAATAGTTTTGATTTTAAATATTATAAGAATGTGCGCATCTGGTGTGCGATACTTCCAACTGTCATGTGCGCGCCGTGTCACGGCGCCGAGCAGCGCATCTGATGTGTGACCTGCTTTACAGTCTCCAATATGTTACCACTTACAGAAAAAGTACACACAACATACATTTAGTCCTTATTTAGGTTAAAAAAACAACACAAAATATAGCCCAGAGTCAGCAGCACATGTAACCTCTTGTTAGAAAGTAATTTCGTCATTCCAAGTTTATAATAGTCCAAAAGGTGATGATAATAGTTAAACATGGCAGTTTGTTCATGTTTTAGGTTGCAGACGCATCATTTGTTGCAGTTTTTTCCGGCTTTTTTGTTTCTTGTGCTTCACTCTCGTGTTTGTTCCTTTCTGACAGGATCGGATTTCAAATCGCTTCAATGATCATGAGTACATTATTAATATGAGCTCAAGAAGTTCGTTCAAATATAGACGCGATCGCGAGCTCTCTGGACAAAGTGAAACATTGTGTCACCTTGGAATTATAAGGGTCTATCTGTGTTTTAAATGAGTTTGAGATATTGAGCTTCAAAGTTTTTGCATTCCATATAGCAAACAGTATGTGTGTAACAGTTCTCTTTCATACATTATCACGACAGAGACCCTAAAATACAGTCAATTATCGAAATTCTTTTAAATTTGCAAATTGAGATTAAAAAAAAAAGTAGGGCAAATGCAGATAGAACCTTCAAATTCTAAAAAGTTATTTTCCACTTGGAATTATAAGGTTCTATCTGGCAGATCATAAATTCAAGCATTATTTTTAAGAAATACAATCAGTCTGCTTATTAAATTAATTAAAAATATTGTATTGTAACAATATGTTGATGTTTTTGAAAGTTACCATGATTTAGGATGAATATTTTTTCTTGTTCAAATTAAGCATACAAGGCTGTGCTAAATATTTTGTCCAGTGCAGATGTTCATTTTATGTAATGAATATGGTAATCTTTATTGAATTTTATGCCCCATGAAGTAAATTAAGTAATTTCCCTTCAAGGCTTAATATCTAATTTAAAGACTTTAAAAGAATACAGACAATAAGCAAATGAGTTGTTTAAAAAAGTTTAATAAACACTGAAAATGTTTTACTGACTATTTAGTTGAAGTCAGAATTATTAGCCCCCCTGAATTATTAGCCCCTCTGTTTATTTTTTCCCCCTATTTCTGTTTAATGGAGAGAAGGTTTTTTTTTCTTCTTCACTTTCGCCAATTGGTGAGGGTTTTTTTCCCTCTCCACTGTTGCCTCTAGCTTGCATGGTTTGGGATCGGTAGAGCTGTGCATCGATGGATTTGCTCCTCAGTGTTTGGACTCTCAGTAGTGATTTTTAAACCACACTGAACTGAGCTAAACTGAACTAAACTTAAACACTGAAAACTGAACTACACTGTTCCAATTTACTATGACCTTTTATGTGAAGCTGTTTTAACACAATCTACACAATCTTAAAGTGCTATACAAATAAAGGTGAATTGAATTGAAGATTTTTTTCAACATATTTCTAAACATAATAGTTTTAATAACTCATTTCTGATAACTGATTTATTTTATCTTTGCCATGATGACAGTAAATAATATTTTACTAAATATTTTTTAAGATACTAGTATTCAGCTTAAAGTGACATTTAAAGGCTTAACTAGGTTAATAAGGTTAACTAGGCAGGTTAGGGTAATTAGGCAAGTTATCGAAAAAAGAAGACACTCGAAAAAAAATTAGGTTCATATGTTTCATAAAAAATTGCTTTTATTCTAGCTGAAATAAAACATATAAGACTTTCTCCAGAAGAAAAAATATGATCAGACATACTGTGAAAATTTCCTTGCTCTGTTATTTAGGAAATATTTAAAAAAGAAAAAAAAAAACTCAAAGGGGGGCTAATAATTCTGACTTCAACTGTATGTTTGTTTCTGTTTAGTGTCTTGTGTTCTTTGTTCTTTAGTTATTTCCTAATTGTTTACCTGCTCTTTCTTGTTTCTTGTTCTGCCGTCGATGTTAAAAATATGTTTAGATGCTTAGAATGTTTATTAAAACCTACAGTATATAGCTGATACATTTTGTGTTCTTCTGGATTGTATCTGAATAATAGCCAGTTTTTTATTGGGTATCCAGAATCACATTGAATATGGCATCTGTGTTTACAAAGGCACTCTATTGCTCATAATATATCTCCATTAAGATGTTATTATTGTCTTTCTATTAGCTGTCCTGTAAGACGGTCAGGACATTTCAAGCATTATGGTCAGGCCTTACTCTATACAGACCACAAACATTTGTAAAAGCACACACAAGAAAGCTGTTTTTTCCAAACAGAAGTGTGTGCGTGCCAGGTGAGTTCTTTAATAGAGGAATGATGTGATGTGATGCACAGTCGGATCTAGTTCAGTTGCTGTCAAGATAAACAGCATTTCATGATTCACACACACAAACACACATGCACACAGTCTGATACTGAAACGCTTTCATTAAAGTCACCGATTTCATCTGAGACTGAAAGCCTATGTGTGTGTGTGTGTTTAAGAAAAGAATAAGAGTATGTGTGTGTTTCTGACCGATAACTGATCATTAATGTTTTAAAATCAGTTACAGGTAGGTAGCATATTTTAGCATACGAGTTCACCGAGTTCCTTTCCGCTCATTCTTTTCCCTCATTAGTAATGATATCCAGGTCCTGTCGACAGTCACCATGTGCATGTCAAGATAAAGCACACTATTAGAAAACAGTATAAAGACCAGTAATGCACACACAGCTTTAGAAATCCACAAGAATTGCTGTTTATTTTGGCTGTAAAAAGCTGAAGAAAGTTGAAATAATTAGAAATGGCCAACTAGCCTGGATATTTCATACTGACACTGTTTTGTTTGTTGTTAAAGGTGTCAAAGAATGCATTCATGCATTATGTTAAAATTATTCTCTGATATCTACACAGTGGCATGTGGCTTTCTCCAGAAAAGATTTTACAAGCCCATTTATATTCCTTAAAAAATTGTCCTTAGAATGAAAGCTCAGTGTTTACCTTATTTGGAAAGGTCATGAATATTAATGAGCTCTACTCTCAGCTCATGTCTCTGATGCTCACACAGCATGAGGTACTCTGAAATACACATGTGCAAAATAATCATACTTAGCTGTCAAAAAAAAGATTTGAACAAATTGAGTATAGGTGCCTTGTCAAATGACAGTCGTCTCAAATGAAGTGAAGAGGTTCATGTTAAGAGCAAGTGAGTTATACTTGATCAGCTCCTCCATTATTGCTTCTGTGTTATGTGTTGTGAATTAAATATAGGTATAATTTTAATATAAAAGGGATAAATAGAGATTTTTTGTTGTGTTTTGTGGGTTTAATGTACAGGGTGGGCCATTTATATTGATACACCCTAATAAAATCAGAATGGTTGGTGATATTAACGTCCTGTTTGTGGCACATTAGTCTATGTGAGGGGGCAAACTTTTCAAGATGGGTGGTGACCATTTTGGCCATTTTGAAGTCGGCCATCTTGGATCCAACTTTTGTTTTTTCAATAGAAAGAGGGTCATGTGACACATCAAGCTTATTGGGAATTTCACAAGAAAAACAAAGGTGTGCTTGGTTTTAACGTAACTTTATTCTTTCATGAGCCCTCTCATGTATACTAATCTGCCACAAACAGGACGTTAATATCACCAACCATTCCCATTTTATTAAGGTGTATCCATTTAAATGGCCCATCCTGTATATGAAAACCACTTTATATAAACAGATAATTTATATAAAGTTTGCTACCATTCTTGCACTCAAAAAAATGTAAGAGTGGAGGTGAAATTTTATATTAATGATTCCATGTAGTTCATCAGAGTCAGTGTTTATGATTTTCACAAGGATCTTACACTCACTGGATTTAGGCTACATGAGATCAAGGAAACAACAGTGTTTGAGGCTCATGTTATGTCATTTCCATGTACTGACCTTTTATTATTGAGCTATGCCTAGGCATGTCCAGATTTTCATTTTAAAACCTCACAGATTTAGTTTGATTATTTTTAAAGAAATATAACTATTTAAAAACGTTTTACATGTGTGGTGTTAGGTTCCCATTATAGGAATGTATGAAAAGTATAGTTAGGTGAAAAAAAAACTTTTGTTAACTTATTTTTGTATTTATATTAGTGACCAAAAATGCTTATAAAATATATTTCCCAAATTCAACACAATTTTGGAACAGAATTTTGGAATAAAATATAAATACGATAAAGCATGCAACATGAATTATTCATTTATTTATTTTCATCTATAATTGAACATTTAGGCAAGTCAATTTATTTATTTTTTCACATTCATTTATGTTTTTTTTATATAAATAAACAAGCAGGTTTCATAAAATTTGACTGTTTTGAGCAATAATAAGCTGAGATGGGGATGCCGCTCTGAAATTACTCATCAGTCAAACTAACCTTCTAAATGAGAGTTCGGTACAAGCTACTACCTAAAAGTAGGTATATTAAAACAAACTTTTTTTTTCACAATAACGCACTGTAAATTACAAACAGGTGATTAAATGTTAATGAGGAATGTTTTACGTAAAATATGCTTTTGATGATAAACTTTAATGTTTTATTACACTCAAACAGGCTGTCAAGTTTGCAACAAATGTAGCATTGCACTAAGAAAATGCAAGTAATTTTAATTAAACAAAATAGCACCTTCTCAAAAAAAAAAAACACTAATGTGACGTAGCAACACTGTTAACATTTTTGTAAATTACACAGTATTTAACTGTACTATGAACTGTATTTTACTATAACACAGTTATGCCAACCTGGTCTCATGAGGAAACATAAGTATTTGACGTTTTGTCAGTTTAGTGGTTAATTTGTATGAATTCGCATTCAAGTTCAGTCATATGAAAATGTATGATTGACAGAGGCGTGGCACCCAATACCACCCCTAAACCCAACCGTCATTGGGAGATAAACAAATCGCACTAAATTGTACGAATAAGGTTGTTCGAATTCATATTAATTATTCACTAAATCGAAACATTATGAACTGCCATGAGATTGTGTTGGTTATGCAGTATGTTATGGTATTTTAAAGTTGCATTGTAAAAATTACAGTATATTTTATATTAAAAATGCAATACGGTAAATACATATACAGGAAGCTAAATGGTGCTGTAAATGTAAATACAGTATTTTTGCTGTAGTTGATTTACTGTAAGCTACTGGCGAACTAATGCCAGTAATTTCCTGTAGATTTTACAATTTATTGTCAAGGTAATTGCTACAAAAAGTGTATAAGATAAGTTTATAATTAACTGAGCTACTGTCAAGCTATTGAAAAATGTACTTACACTATAGCTATTATTATATATAGTTATTATTAACTGATAATAAATTTTTTATGGGCAGCACGGTGGCGCAGTGGGTAGCACTCTCGCCTCACAGCAAGAAGGTCGCAGGTTCAAGCCTCGACTGGGTCAGTTGGCATTTCTATGTGGAGTTTGCATGCGCTATAGGTGAATTGGGTTAGCTAAATTGTACGTAGTGTATGTGTGTGAATAGAAGTGTATGGGTGTTTCCCAGAGATGGGTTGCAGCTGGAAGGGCATCTGCTGCAAAAAACATATGCTGGAAAAGTTGGCGGTTCTGTGGCGGCCCCTGATTAATAAAGGGACTAAGCCGAAAAGAAAATGAATGAATGAATGAATGAATACCGGTTAATACAGGTAATTCTCACTCAAATTCATATTTTCATGTTTTTTTTATATCATGGTTAAAATTTAAATGCTATATCCTTTTTTAATCACATTTAATCACTTTCAATTAAAAGACTTTTACAAGTGACAACCATTCTGTCTTTTGTATATTGATGCTTTCAGCAGACTCCTCCATGCTAATATTGTCTCATCTCGTTCCATTTTGACAGTGATCCACTATGATTCAACACGGTGCGACAATTTAAAACACATCTACAATCTGAATGTCTACCATTGTGTGTGTGTGTGTGTGTGTCTGCATGCATGTGTGCAAGATGCTTCCTTTCTGCTCTAACAAACAGCAAAAGCATCTTTCCCTCCATTTATATGACTCATGTTGTTTGATATTCAACAAACCGCCTCCAAAAACTGACATAATGGCATTCTTACACACACATACAGATAGAGAGAGACAGACAGAGCGAAGTGGGGAAGACTGGCACTGCTAAAATACCAGCATTAGCATATGAAAGCTGCATCTGCGTGTCTGTTTGTGTCTGCGTTGTGTACGGCGCTTTGCTGTGTGTAGTAATATTTTACTCTGGGCTGAACATGGCTGTGCGTGAGTCACATTGAGCTAAAGGTGAAGTCTCCTGGGACTCCTCAAAAAGCCTGTCCACACACACACACACACACACACACGCACACGCACACGCACACGCACACGCACACACACACACACACACACACACACACACACACACACACACACACACACACACTCAGACAGTATAAACCATGCCAACATCTGCCTGACAAAAGGGCATTTGTGGAGGATAGACATTCATCAGCATACCAGGCTTATGTCCAATTATTCTGGCATCAGGATCATGTAATTCATGGCTTCCTGAGTCAGGAGTTGGAGCTGTCCACTGCACTGTGGTGCTGAAATCCAACAGGAGGCGCCTGCAGGGTTTTGGCATGGTCAAAGTAAGTGTATGAGAACCATGAAGGGAAAAGCTTCTCTTCATATTAATATTTTAGGGTAAATGTTAAATGTTTTATAACCGCACAAAGAGAATTTTTAGGTGCCCTAACTGGTTATGATTTCTTTTTGTAGTTCACAGACTTGATGTGACAAATGGATTTTAAAAAAAGTGGAAATATGCCTTGCTTTTACTTTCAGTCACTTTAACTCAGAATCATATACTGAGATTTATTCACCAAAAAGGAATGTCTCAGACTTTTAAAGTTTACTGTAAATCGTCTTTTGCTTTTGTGAATTATTTAAAAATGTAAAGTCAGGGGTGTCCAAATTTTTCATATGAAGAGCCAAAAGCCAAATATCATTGAGAGCTGTGGGCCAAAGATAAATATACCAAACTATATTACATGAAAGTTGCCATTGGTAATTTCCTTATTTCTTTCATAATATTTAAAAATAAATAGAAAACGTTACTTTGAATCATATTAACTAATGCACTATAACTTTTTAATTATAACTTATTGCAATAAAAACATAAACAATCACATTTAAAACACAGTGGAGTTCCATGCTGAATACACTAGTTAAGCAGAATCTGCCATTGCCTTGATTTGCTCTAAGTCTCTATCTGCCGAGTGACAGTACGTACATTTTAAACTAAATTACTGCATTTAAATTTAAACATTTGGTCACACTTTATTTTTAAGTCCGTTTGTTGAATTTAGGTTACATTGCATCTACATGCCGACTAATTCTCATTAGATTATAAGTAGACTGTTAGGTTGGATTAGGGTTGGTGTTAGGGTTAGGGTTAGTGTAAGCTGACATATACTTGCAAAGTTTCTTATAGTCAGTTAAATGTCTGTTGAAGGAGCATTATCGACAGTTTGGGCATCTCTGGTCAAAGTGGTTCAATGAACAACCAGATCACAATATCCGTTTTCTCAGTTCTCAAAACAAACAAACAAACAAACAAACAAACAAACAAAAACATTTCAGTGAAATATTCAAGTACGTTAAATATTCTATCATATACGGTTAACAAATTTTTGTAGGTTTTTTTGGAGAAAATGTAAAATGTTTACTGTTTTTATTTTATTCATTTTACATTTTCATTGACATTGGTGACTTTTTATGAATCCAAATAGTGTTTATTTGGCCCCCAACATAACATCTGTACCCAGAAATAGAATATTCAATTCAATTCATGTTTAATTATATAATGCTTTTACAGTGTAGATACATAGAAGTTCTAGTAAATTGCAACTATCAGTGCAGTTTTCAGAGCTGAAGTTCAGTTTAGTTTAGTTCAGTGTGGTTTAATTTTCACTGCTGAAAGTCCAAACACTGAAGAGCAAATCCATCCATGCGCAGCTCCACTACACCCAAACCGAGCAAGCCAGTGGCACCAGTGGCGAGGAACATACTTTGCCAATTGACTAAAGGGAAGGAAAAAAAACCTCGAGAGAAACCAGGCTCAGTTGTGGACGACCACCGCCGGAGGCTGGAGAACACTGGGTGTCTATTGTGGAGAACTGCAGGTGAGGGTAGGTTACCGGTGGGTGTTCAGGCTGGCCCAAGTGATCAATGTGAAGACTCGTCTGTCACTGAGGTCTTTCAGGAATCAGTCTCATGGTTTCCACTCCTCTATGACCACCAAAGCATCAGCTCAGGATACGGCCTGGTCCAGGATTATGGATACCTTGGCTTCTTTTCTTCACAGGTCTTGGATCACCTCAATAACCCTGCACAATCTCTAGAGGCCTTGGAATGAGTATCCCCAGGTGGAAATAAGAATAAAGAAAATAATTAGCGTAGCTGCTGCTCATAGTGTATTTAAACGAGATGCAAGAATGAAGTGCTAGATTATAATGAAAGTAGTAGTTACATAAACAAACATAGAAACAAACATGTAAAGCATATGGGTGTTTCTAACAAAATGTCTGGTGCATTAAGACAGGAGGAGTGTGTCCTATAGGTGGTTTGTCAAGCCTACTCACCTGCGTGGTACTCACCATTCATGCATCATATTGTTATGTGATGCATATTGTGTAGGCTTGACTAAAAAGATAAGTCTTTAATCTAGTTTTGAACTGAGAGAGTGTGTTTGACCCTCAGTCATTATCAGGTAGGTTATTCCAGAGTTTAGGAGCCATAAATGAGAAGGCTTGACCTCCTTTAGTAGACTTTGCTATATTCTAGGTACTAACAGAAGCCTTGAGTTTTAAGATCTTAAAGAGTGGGTTGGATTGTAGCAAATATAACATGATGGCAGACTATCTGTTCAATTGCTCAGGATGCTGCCTTTCCCTAGTTATGATTCCTGCATCTCACAGGCTTTCCACCGCAAAACTCAATTTCATTTAGACACTAATCTCCTAATATCGCTCCTTTCATATATTCGTCCTTCTATTGTCTCATCCTTCCATCACTGCATCCTCCCTTCTTCTCCTTATCCTCTCATTCTGCGCGTTTACCTAATCCGTCTCTTGTTCTCAGGCTTGTGGCACGAGGCGGCTGTTTCTGCGTTCCGGTTTCTCCATAATCCAAAGCATTTCAGGAAAAAACAACTCAAATCTGGGATTAAGTTTTTGGTGGCCTTGTGGTGGAAGACAAATCTCTCTCTCGCTCACTGTTTATCGCACTGCTTTCTTCACAAAAGCAGCTTTTGTACTTATCAGGATAAAATCAAGCGAAGGCATTTGAAAGTCTGGGGGGTGAAACACACACACACACACACACACACACACACACATACACACACTCTCCTGTGGGACTCACATGGGCAGCTTTCAGTAAAAGAAGATGCTAGTGGACTTATTTTCTTATAAGAATCTAAAACAAAGAGCACATCCATCCAGAGTTGGATTAACAGTTTTATCAAAGACAAACAGACCATTTCATTGGATAAATTGGTTAAAACCTGGGGCTTTTAAGATAACAAAAGTTATGATCTGAACTCTTTGCTTGTTAGGAGAAACATTCAGCTTAATTTGGTAAAACAGGACAAAAATTCAGTTACTAGTTAAAAGCAATAGCAAATGAGTCAATGAAAATATAATTATGTGCATATTAAAATTAGTGCTGGGCAAAGATTATTCGCATCCAAAATAAAAGTTTGTTTTGACATAATATAAGTGTGTGTGCTGTGTATATTTGTTATGCAAATATAAATACACACATGCATGTATATAATGTTTTTAAAAGTTTATTTACATTTAGATATAAAATATATGCACATGATACAAATTATATATATAAATATTTAAATATCTATGCAAAAAATAAAAGTTTTGTATAATTTTTGTTTTTATGCATGTGTGTGTATTACATATACGGTTGAAGTCAGAATTATTAGCCCTCCTTTTGAATTTTTCTTTTTTAAATATTTCCCAAATGATGTTTAACAGAGCTTTCCCAGAGATGGGTTGCGGCTGGAATATGTACTGCGTAAAACATGTGCTGGATAAGTTGGCGGTTCATTCTGCTGTGGCGGCCCCGGATCAATAAAGGGACTAAGCCAAAAAGAAAATGAATGAATGAATGTTTAACAGGGCAAGGAAAATTTCACAGTATTTCAGATAATATTTTTGTTCTGGAGAAAGTCTTATTTGTATTATTTCGGCTAGAATAGTTTTTTAAAAAAAAAAAAAAACAAACATTTTACGGTCAAAAGTATTAGCCCCTTTAATCTATATTTTTTCGATAGTCTACAGACCAAACTATCATTATACAATAATTTGCCTAATTACCCTAACCTGCCTAGTTAGCCTAATTAACTTAGTTAAGCCTTTAAATGTCACTCTAAGCTGTGTAGAAGTGATTTGAAAAATATTTAGTCAAATATTAATTACTGTTATCCTGGCAAAGATAAAATAAATAATAATTCTGACCTCAACTGTACATAATAAATATAATACATACACATCTTCAAAAAATTGTTTTGGATGTCAATGTGATTAATCATTGCTCAGCACTAATTAAATTGCAATTTTTACATTCAGTCAGTTGACAATACCTCTTACTATGATGAACTTTATGCAAAAAGCCTTGTAGTTACGAGAATAAAATAGTGCAAGAAAAATGCAACTATTTTTTAAATCTTGTTTTAACCGTGTTAATATCCTAAAAAATATTAAATGTATATTTTACTTTTATTTATATTATTAATAATAATAATTTGGATAAAAATATATATTTTAAAATATGGAAAATATATTTATTTATGTTTTGAGAATAGCTTAAAGTTAAAGGGTGCAAGAAATATATTCGTTATTTCATGTCTGACTTTTGGGACCTTACTTTGTCAGTTCAACAAAGATGTCTTCTGTTAGTTGCTCTCACAGCAACAAAAAATTGCTGGTCAACCGCTGGAATCTTCCTCACACAATGGATAAACAAACCTGGACTGTGTATTTGCTGGACATTCTCTCGATGGAAGTCTCAACTTCTCGTATACATGGAGCTAATGTGAAGTGTATGTGGCGTTCAGCTTTTGATGTTGTGTCATTCTTTTTAAAATCTTTGTAAATTTTCTTTGAAAGAATTTTTTTATTGACTTGTTTATTTTTATTTATTCGTCTTTTGAAATCTACCAGGGGTGGGATGGGCGGGAGTGGGTTTTAAGTTTCCACTTGTTTTTTTTGTTGTTGTTGTTGTTTTGTTGTTGTTGTTTTTTTTTGTTTTCTGAAAAAAATCAAACAGTTGTTAACAAAAAATAAATAAATAAAATAAATAAATTTAGGTCACCAGCATCTAAAGACAATGTTATTTAGACATCCAAAAACGATGTGAAATGACGTTGATATTTGGCTGATTTTAAGTTGTGTTGGGAAGTGACCAAAATCCCAAATACTGACATTTATTTGTCAGGTATGGCAACCAAAATCCAACATCTGATAGATGTCATTGGTAATGTCCACACAACGTCAAGCTGTAACATCATTAGACGTTGATGGTTTTAGGTTGCGTTGGAAAGTAACCACAATTCAAAATCTGTTTGACGTTAGACATTGACGTCGGCCTGACCTTGGATTCTGATGTCAACACGATTTTCATTTCCACCCAAAGTGCAATGTCCCATGACATTGGGCTACACTGAAAAAAAATATTCAAAGATGATTCCTTGGGTGTACTTTTTTTTAAGTTAAGTGGTTGTAAACTATTTATTTGGGCTGATTTTAAACAAACAAATTGAGTTGAACAATATGAAACTTTGTTTGTTTAAATTTAAAATGTTTGTTCAAAAACAAGTTGACGCCCTGCGCCTGCTGGGTTTCTTCTTTGGTTAAATGCATGGCATTTACAGTTATTAATTTTAACATAAAACATCAAAAGAACTTTAAACTAAAACTTTTATCCCATAAAATAATCCAATATCTCATAAAGCACTTGCAGACTTTGAAAAAAAAAAAAAAAAGAGTATTTCACAAACCTTTCAGGCTGCTTCCATTATATCATCTAGGTCATTAAAGTCACGGGAAAAAACACTCACGCTTTCGCACAAAACGCATAGTGAGAGCACTTGAGCGCCTGCCACTTCAAACCCTCAACTGTGCTAAAATGTCCAAAAATAATCCGTCTCCAGCTGTTAAAAGTCAACTACCGGCTCACTCACAATAAACCCACCTGTGTGGCATTCATCAGCATCAACACAATGCAACAGCCACGCTTTTTTATCTGCAGACATCTGTTCTCAGCCCTCTCTGCCTGCACTGCTTTTATGGATCTCTAATTTAATGTGTCCCTTCTGTTCTGCAGTATAATATCACACACAGCACTGCTTACAGCTGGATCATCATCACTTAACAATGGGCAATTATCTCAGCTCCAACCAGCTGCACTCTCTAAAGGACAAAGAGGAAATCCAAACTGTCCAAAAGCTGCTAAACAACACGTATTACTGAACTTCGGAAAGAATGACTTTTGCCCACCAATTAGCGGTAACCATATGTTGCCATGTAACTCGTTTATGGAACTGTAACTGCTGTTGATATTAGTCTTTTGGCACCTCGGGATATATTTCTAATACGCACCACATAATAACATAAAATAATATGTTTAATCACTACTATGAAGTTATCATGCGACCTGCATGAAATATCAGGTACATTGTCCAAACATCTGGATATGAAGCCACAGAATTCTCAAAGAGAAAGAGCTAGAGAGAGAGATAGCACATCTTTCCTGTATAAACATACTGCCACCTAGTGGTTTTCATTATAGTTTTATAGAGCTTAAATTTATTACAGTTGTTTTTTTCAACTGCTTACAAGTAACTTTGCTTTCATTTAATTACAATTGGTTATTAAAACCAATTTACAACACTATAATATTAATCTCAATTCATTAAAAAAACGTATTCATTACAACACAACCCATCATCATAACACCATTCAATCTCAAAAACATTAAATGCATTTATCAATTGGAATTACTAATTGTTACAATATTGTGACTATAATTATTGATTTAACCATGTATTTCAAAACTGCTTGACTGAAAAATATGATTAATTGGATTGGAAATAAATTCAGTAATGTTCAACTTAAGGTGTTGATCATATCTCTGGGGGTCCCAAAAGTGCATGGGCCCTAAGAATTGTCCGACCTAGGCTGTTTACATTTCTGGAGAGTGCCAAATATGTCCCAGGAGGTTTTTGTTTTCGTGAATACACCAGAGGCCGCTGTGTACGCTTTTTCAGATGTCGAATTTCTCTCGCAAGTGCCAATCGTGCCTGCTGTTCTTGCCTAAATCCACCGGAGGCCGCTGTTTACTTACTGAATGACTGACTGACTGATCGACTAACCCACCATCCTCCTTCCCAAAACCCAACCAATAGTGTTTTCAAAAGCACCAATTGACCCACCCACCCCCTTCCCCAAACCCAACTGACAGTTTTAAAAAAGCAATCCAGAAAAAGAAAAGCCCTCACCTGATTTTTACCACATTTTCAGATTTTACCACATTCTCACCCTGCTATTTACTTGTTTATTTTATTTTGACTTCTGTTTTTGTCTTACCCGCTTTCTGGAACCATTCTTCACCTGACTCGAACCCAGTCGTCGTGGTCAACTCCTCTTTGTGTCTCAAGTTTGCCGGCGTACATGGCGAGCTTTTGGACAAACTGGTAACAGTGGGAAAGCCGTCCAGATGAAAGTAAGTGGTCAGCCTGTAAGCACGAAAAGGTATGGCATCGTACCCGCCCGTAGTGTTCATTTTAAAGATGAAATGCAGCCATACATACATTTAGCTACATAATTCGTGATCTCCAGAAATGTATACAGTAGGGCTACTTTTACAGAATGAGCCTATGTTGAAATCTATGTTGAGCCTATGTAAGACAGAGAAGAAAGTGTCTTAGTTTTTTGGGATGGTATGGGTTTCTACAGCAGGAGTGCTTTGTATTCTTACACAGACAGTTCTGTTAATGCAACTGTTTATCAGAAGTTACTTCGGACAAATGTGAATCCTCCCCTGTGTTCATCCCCCTATCCACCAGCAGGTTCAATACAAGACAATGAGTCCTGTCTCACAGCAAAACAAGTAAACCAGATCTTTAAAGGCGAAAAACATTGAATTAATGAAATGTCCAACCCAGTGTCCTGAAATAAACCTGATTGAAAGTCTGGAAAATTATTGAGTGTTATTATCTTCAGAAAGTTTAGTTATAATCATTCTTTGTGCTACAATCATTGATTTTCTGTCAATGTGGTGTGCTTTCCACAAAAAAAAGTAAAGTTTTTTTTTTTTTTTTTTGAAGGGCTTTGGTTATTTTGTAAAGCCATGTCTACTTGCTTGATATAGCCCCAACTAAAATCCCTTAAATGATGAAGATTACATTATTTATGTAAAAGTCAAGTGTTTGTAAATTGTTCTCTAATTGTTATCTCTGCCTTATGTATATATCCCAACATACCATAGTCTCACATAGGCAAATGTGGTCTCAGATATTGTAAATTAATCGACTGTTGTGTCTGTGTTAATTGAAACAGTTAAACTGTCTGGTTGACACATTTCACATTTTGTTTAAATTAGTTTGGCACAGATTGTCTTACACATGGAGATCATATGCTTAAATACATACAGTGGGTAAAATAGGTATTGAATATGTCACCATTTGTCTCAGAAAATATATTTCTAAAACTGTTGACTTGAAAATTTCATCAATAAAGCAAGTCAGTAACAACCAAAGCAATCTACACATACATAACAGAACTAATTAATTTAAAAATTAAGTTATGTGTAATAAAATGAAATGACAGAAAATGTATTGAACACATGAAGAAAGAGAAGTGTAAAAAGGCATGGAAAGCCCAGACAGCAGCTGAAATCTCCTCTCAATGTAAATTATTATTAGCTGCTTACGCTGTAAAAAATTCTGGGTTCCAGAAAATTCCTTCATGTTGTCCCAACACAAATCAAACAGTTAACTTAATTGGTTTTTACAAATTTAAGTAGATTGAACACAAAACATTTACGTTATCCCCAAAATAATCTCAAGGATTGTGTTGATTTAGTACATTTTAAATCAGCAGTTTGAACAAGCAACAAAAATCTTTTTTTGAGTGTTGGTCCTACATTACCATGATTACCACGACACAGCCAAGAACACTTTCAATTGGCTTCAGAAAAAGAAAATAAAGATGCTAGAATGACCCAGCCAATGACTTGACCTGAATCCAATAGAAAATAAGAACTAAAGATCAGAGCTCACAGAAACGTTTACATTTTACTTTGTGAGTTCACACTAACTGTTCCCATTAAGTCTGGGAGAAAAAAAATCCCATCTGTGCAATGCTCAATCATTCATTTTACTTTGGCTTAGTCCCTTTATTTAGCAGGGGTCGCCACATCAGAATGAACCGCCAACTTATGCAGTATGTTTTACAAAGCGAATGCCCTTCCAGCTGCAACCCAGTACTGGGAAACACCCATATACACTCATTCACAAACATACACGACGGCCAATTTAGTTTATTCAGTTCATCTGTACCGCATGTCTTTGGACTGTGGGGTAAACCAGAGGGAAACTCCACACAGAAATGCCAACAGAGTGCAATGCAGTTTATGCTGATGAACAGTACTAGATGACTTTGGTTAACATTTGTTTAACAAAGATTTTCTCCATGTTTTCAATTATTGCATATGTAAAATATATATTTATTGTCTAATATGATATGTATAGATATATACACATACATATCATATTGGACAATAAATATATATTTTACATATGCAATAATTGAAAACATAGAGAAAATGTTTGTCTGCAGCATCACTAAACTTTTGTGATGTTTTCATTCTGTGCAAATGTTTTGTTCTGTTTACTTTCCCCGAGGATGCTGCCAGTCCTGTCTCGGCATTTTGCATTCTCTCTGCATTTCATATCTTAATAACATCTGCCTGAAGCTGAACAAAGACATTTTTCAGACATTTAAATTGATAATTGCAATCGAATTGCTCAGAGATATGTGCATTGTATATTCTTAAGGGAGTTTGAGATGAGAAAATGAATGTTAATGATGAAAACAAACTGAAGAAAATAAGGTTTTGTTTGTAATTATTGACCTTATCACTTCTTACCCACTGCCACATAACATGATGTTTTTAGAGACTAATTACAGTATGGCTTATTGTTAAAATGTTTGTGCAGTTTAACTGGTAAACTGCACATATAGATCAATTAAACTTAATTCTGCAGGTACATTTAGATACAAATAAATAAATATATGCACTACTAAAGGAATTTAAAGAGTCATTATAATTGTTTGACATCCTAGATTGCTCATACAATAATTATCATTCATTCATTAATTTCCCTTCGGCTTAGTTCATTATTTATCAGGGGTTGCCACAGCAGAATGAACCGCCAACTATGTTTTATGCAGCGCATGCCCTTCTAGCCGCAACCCAGTAGTGAAATACGATAATTATACAAAACATAATTGGGTTTAAATTCATATTTAAAACAATATAACAGATATATGCTTTATTAATGTACTTAATTCCTTTAAAATTACCAGCTCATTTGACTTTTTCCGTAATATTTTACAATAAGGTTAAATTAGTTATTACTGACTCAAATAATGAACAACACATTCAATACAGTATTTATTCAAATTAGGTGACACTGTGGCTCAGTGGTTAGCACGATCGCCTCACAGCAAAAACGTCACTGGTTCGAGCGCCAGCTGGATCAGTTGGCATTTCTCTGTGGAGTTTGCATGTTCTCCCCCTGTTGGCGTGGGTTTCTTCCGGGTGCTCCGGTTACCCCCACAGTTCATAGACATGTGGTGTAAGGTAAATTGAATAAACTAAATTGGCCGTAGTGTATGTGTGTAAATGAGTGCATATGGATGTTTCCCAGTTGGGTTGCAGCTGGAAGGGCATCCGCTGTGTAAAACATATGCTGGATAAGTTGGCGGTTCATTCCACTGTGATGACCCCTGATGAATAAAGGGACTAAGGCAAAGGAAAAGGAATGAAATAATTTATTCAAATTTGTTAATTAATGAAAGTAGTTAATTTATAGTTGGTGTTAGCTCATGGTAAAATAATAACAAGAACAATTTTGGATTTTAATTTTGAACCATAATTAATAAATGCTGTATAGGTGCATTCATAGTTCATTATTCGTTCATTCATAGAACCTTATTATAAAATATGACCAATTTTTCCTTGTCACATTCAACCATGCTCCATACACAGTGTTTTATTACATTTAATTAATATTATTACATTTCCCTTGAACATTTCACATAAAACATTGCTCTTTTCTGTATAATGCATGAATGTATGAGTATTCATAAGCTCCATCTCTTGAAACACTTAAAACAGAAGACTATGCGGAGAATATTACACAAACAATCAAACATTTCCTTAGTGTACTTATTTGTTTAGATGGGAGTCACTTTTGAACAGGCTTGAAAACATCTTGAAATTGGTGTTATCGAGCCAACAGGACTGCTAAAATTCATTAATAAACGTGTTTAGACATGGATAAAGCATGCATCAAGTAGCAATTTAGCTCCTGCATCAGCTTGTAATTACGCTAGATTCCCTCTAGATGTCACTAAACTCTCTTTTTTTCAAGAAAGATGAGAAGTTACTGACGGGGACAAACAAGAACACATTCAGGAGGAACAAGCTGCACTGACAAAACGGACAGCAAGTCATCTTAACGTTTGTTTACGTGATAAAATCATCTTTAAAAGAATTAAAAGAGCTTTGTTTTTCAGCACTAAGTAGATCAATCAGTTACAGTGATAAACATGATGTTACCTTTAGAAACCCCTGCAAATGATGTTGCTACTCTCAGAAAGGGAAGAGCAGATCTTCAGGCCTGGCTCATCATTGGATGTCTGCAAATCTGCTGTTGTTGGATCAGCCCAAAATGGACATTAGACTAAGCAAGTCAATTAGCCTAGCAAGAAAACAGAATACAGGCAGTTAAAAACCTTATAGCCAACTCAACTGCAAAAGCTAATATTGCCATTTCAGTTTACACAATTAGGATATCTTCAACATTTCCTCGATGGCTATCAGTCAATAGCGACATACAACCTGTTTAATTACAACATGACAATTTCCTGTTTGTTACTGCACACCAGGTTGTCATCTTATGGCAATATAATGTCATCATGTCCTGAGATTTTGTGGTTGAACATACATAAACAGTGGTCAGCAAAGCAGTTGCGAGCAATATTATAATGTATTTTATTTTATTACATTTGTAATTATTAACGTTTTCAGTCGGATAAGCATTATTATTAAACTTCTGTTTTAAAAGTTGCAGTGCTGCAGTATAAACCTTTTTCATTGGGTCTCTGCATTTGCTGTGTAAGGGGAAAATGGTTTATAGTATATTCATATATTCATGGTTTCTATGGCGGATTTTCTGTCAGATAATCTCGGTTTTTTTACATGGATAGAAAATAGGCCTGTTTAACTTGGCTGATTCCTTTTCAAAGCATCATAAAATAGGAATTGTAGCCTATACAGTATATATTGTATACTGTAGGCTATATAGAGCCTTTTCAAACTAAACAAAAGTTCTTAATTTAGTTTCAATGCAAACCACAAGCTAATGTTTATCTAGGTTTGCCTGTAAACCACAAATCTAAATTCACACAATTTATCTCATTATTGTAAAATTGTAATTGTTTTGTAAACTCTACGACTCCAAAACTCACTGACAGTCAAGTTTACGAGGTAAAGTCTAGACAGGATACAGCTGCGGATACGCACATCAATATACATAATTTTTGTAACACTGTGTAACAATAATTAATATTTTTACATTACTGTGACGGTTGGGTTTAGGGTTGGGATGGGTCAATAAAATACAATTTATTGGGTAATTTAATAAACAACATAAATAATACTCGGTACAACTACAGTTTTTACATTACTGGTTGGGTTTAGGGTTATGGTATGGGTAGACAATAATAAAATACAATAAATTGGAAATTTGTTAAATAACATAAATAATTCTCGTTAACTTCCGGCCGCAACCGTATCTGATCTAGCAACCAGTTTACAACTATTCTTGCTTCTTTTGAAAGGTTTGATACACAAAAAAATCGTCATTGCTTTATTCTGTATGTTTGTTATCAAATGGTCACAAAATGTGACATATAGTTCCATATTAATAAGTACATATTGCTTTTTTATACATCTTTTTCAGTTAAGTGATGATTTAATTTGTTTACACTTGTAATTTTTAATTCATCCATCATGCAACAATGAAAAACACAAACACACAACTTTAAGGATCAATGTCTAAGCCAGTATTGAGCTGAATGGGTGAATGCTATGCTGAGAAACACCAGACATGCTTGCACACTGTCCTTTTTTTTTTAGTTAAATCCTATGTCCTATTGTTATTTGGTTAATTTGGTCCATGCTCATATTCATTTAGTCCAACCACTAAAGTATGTGTGAAGCAGACTTTTCAGCAATCTCTGTCTGCTAGTGACAACAAAGGCTAAGTGTTCAAATTTAGTTGAATACACAAAACCAATTAGGTTTTTGCACTTTGCAACTAAGATTCATCATAACAAGTTATTTAAGACTTAAAAATAACTTGTGTTTACAATAAAAAAATACTAAATTTTCATATAATACAGTTTTTCCTACATTTTTAACAAAACGCTGAATAATATATTATAAAACAAATACCAGCGGCTTACTACAGTACATGATTCACTCACTTGTTCTCAGCTTTTTGCGAATCGGATCCGCTTAAGTGAACTCGGATGAATCAGACGGCGAGTGATTCACTCGAGAAACGACTGGACTGACTCGTGAATGACTCATTCAAACTGGTTTTATGGGCCGTTCGACCGACATACTAGAAGTTTCGACTCTTAAGAACCATTTATTCACGAATCCCAAAGAACTGCATATGGTGCAGTTGGCATTCAATCAACTGGTCCTCCTTGCTCTTCGCCCACACCTCAACCCCCTGCTGCCTTTCATGCCAATGATGTCATTCTATCTTAACGGTTGAGAGGCGGAGCCTCCAAAGACAGCTCCGCCCTCCAAGCCAATCGCGGTTGAGCACAACAGCTCCAGCAGCGCGTGTCCAGAGTCTGTGGGAGGATCTAACGGCAGCGCTCCGCTCCTCCACCGCCAGCAAACACTTCAACACACTGCGCCAAGCAAAATCGAAACCTTCAGCGCTGAAACTTCTGTCCGATAACAAGGTAAGAGTTCATTTATAAAGCACCACGGGCTGGCATTAGCTCTGATTAGATACTGGATCAAGCAAGAGGCATTTTTACGGCCAAACACTTCTGCGGAGAGCAAAGAAGTAGGTGTTGGCTTTAGAAAAGCGTCTTTTATGAAGATCAACAACTTGACGGGTTTCTTTAAAAGCATAGAAAGCGAATACAGACCTGTTTTAATTGTGATCTGAGAGGACTCAAAAGCGTCGCTGAAGTTGCTGTGTGTTTCGTGGCAGTCACCACCTGTTTTCAAGCGCTGCTCGGTAGGGCAGTGTTTGTTTTTGGCCACAGCTCTAGATTCAGATGGATTTGGCTGGGAGTGAGACAACACCCCTGTTGAACACCCCACATCGTTGTTGTTAGACATTATAAGGTGATACATAATTTCAGAAATATCAACTTAACCATAGACTCGGCATGTGAACACATGCGATAACGTTCATTCATTAGCAAAACTTGAGGATGAAAGACCGCGCCTTGAAAAAAACCCAATTTACGTTAACTTTCAGTCTGTTTTTGAACTCTGCAGCTCATAATGTGGGACAATTGATATCAGGCTAACTTACAAATGTGTTCACTGAGCGTTCATCCCAAACTTTTTTGAAAATGTCAGTGACGTGGTGCGTAATTTAAATGATTAAGTTATTATCTTGAAGGGACTCTTCAAATTGGCACAATTTTTCTAATTGCCAAGGCTTACACATAACGTTGAGGAAATACTGAAATGTACACTTACCTATATACTCTTCTTAATTTATTTTTAAAGCATATTTATTCTAACATCACGTCTCCCTGAACGCCGCCATGTTGACGTCACATGACATGCCTTTAGATAAGTTGCATTCAGGTCATATTTTGATTAATGGCCATACAAGATTCCCACTAGTAAAAATCGTTATGATTTCGCGCATAATTTCATCTTTTTTAAAGAGTGAATTTTGTTTCAGAGAGATTGATTAGGTAATGAAATTTACATTATATTTATACAGTGCTTGCAGTTTTAATGATTGACTATGTCACTCACAGCCTTTATTTTCTTCAGTTTTAAAGGGATGGTTCACCAAAAAAAGTATTATCTTTAATTACCCTCCCTCCTGTTGTTACAAACCCCCAAGACTCTAATTCCACTATGTTTGTAACACAAATAAGGATATATTTGATGAAATAACAGAGCTCTCTGACCCTCCATAATTAATAGAAGAATTTTCAGTTTTGAAAATTTACTATCCCTTTTAAATGCAATACGAAGGAATTTGCCCATGATATCAGTATATAACATATAGTGGGTGGCATTGTGGTGTATTGGGTAGTGCTGTCGCCTCATAGCAAGAAGGTCACTGGTTCGACCTCCGGCTGGGTCAATTGGCATTTCTGTATGGAGTTTGCATGTTCTTCCCTTGTTCACGTGGGTTTCCTCTGGGTGATCTGGTTTCCCCCACAAGTCCAAAGACATGCGCTATAGTTAAATAGGCTAAATTGTCCGTAGTGGGCAACGCGGTGGCGCAGTGGTGTCCGTAGTGTATGTCCTGATCCTCCAGGTTGGGGGTTGAGTGTTGGGCTAAGGACCTACCTTGTAAAAATGAGATGTTATGAAATACCAACATGGTGCAGCTAAATATCAACTTTGATATAAACTGCCCTGGGAGTAAGAAAGAACATGTAGAACAAGGCATCAGTTGATTGTTTTTTTGTGTTTGTGTGTGTCACATAGGCATGGGCAGAGAATAAGATTCTGATGGTATGATAACCTTGGATAAAAATATCACGATATTGTGGTTACTGCTCTAAAATATATTCTTTTTAAATGTCTGGGTAAAAAACAAAAAAAAAAACCTTTTCCCCTATGAACACAATATATTTTATTTTGAGAAACATTTAAAATATTTTGGAGCAGTTAACATGTCAGGCTAAATAAATCAAATGATAATTGACTTCTGCTGTCTTCATTAGTTTTGAAAATACAGATTCCTTTACAGTTTAAAATGGCATCTTTGGATATTTTTTTCTGCTGGAGATACTGTTGTCCTAAAAAACAAAAATATAAATAAAAAATTACACATACCTTAAGAACAATGTTACAGGAAATATTGGTGGTTTTAAAACCTTGACTTTTCCAAACCGCAGTATACATTGAAAATGCTTATTGTCCCATGCATAGTGTCATATTGCATTCAGTGTAGTCCGTATCCATGAATATAATGGTTTTTATTGTTGTAAGGCATGCCACTTGCATCTGGTGTTGACATGGTGTAGGCTAACTTAAGATCTATACAGCTGACTAAATGCCTATTATATGGACATTTGTAATATAAAAAAATTACATAAAAATAAAATATTGCAATTTGAAGGTATTGTTTATGTTTTAACGTAAACATTAAAACAGTTTTATTTAAAGAATGCTACTTTTTAACTTGGTAATCTGAAATATAATTAAAAGTAAAAGGTTCATTACGGACAGTAGCTTATACTTTATCCTTGATCATTAAACAACTTGAAATTAATTAACTGATATTTTTTTATGTGTAAAAAACATTTAAGAAGCCATCACAGAGATTAGATTTCCAAGAACTTGTTATTATTATCTGGGATTTCCTTGTTTGTCATTGACCCAAGAATGTTTTGGTCAGAAACAGCTGCTCATAGTTTTGTCAGCTATACTGAAAGCGAAATGTTCATCTGTTTCATTTAAAAACTTGTTAGGCAGGAATGATTCAGGTGTTTGTGTTTGAAGCAGTACCTGTATGAAAACTCCCTCACTTGTGTAATTGTGTTCGGGAAGGAAGCGGCTGGAATTTCCGCGGTATTCTCTCTGAAAAAGACCACCTCCACATTAGGACGTTGTTTACATCTGCAGATATTTTTGGCTTTGATTCAAAATGTAAAGACCAAGCATTTCTGGGACTGTTAAAGAGTCATGTATGGATTAAAATGACTCCCTTCTTAACTATTTACCAATTCTTTTATATTTTTTAAAAATCTGTTGACTGTGAGGGTCTATCGATTAGAATGTGCCAGTCATGATAGGGAGGCAGTGCCAACAGGTGTGTGCCCACAGCCACAACACACTCTGTATATGAGAGGTGCAGGTCGATATCTGGGTCATTACTCAGTCTAAACATCAAAGTATGGCTCACCCGTTTGATTCAGAAGCGGGCTTCAGGGCTTTAGTGGACATGAAGCTATAGATAGCAAGCGTTTGTGATGTAAACTCTGCCCATGCTAAATAATCGTAAAATAATCAAAACAGAGCTGACGTTCTGTCTATTAATGAATTATTTACGTGTTTACTGAGTGTTAAAGGACAGGGAGGTTTGTTTGTTTAGGTTTGTCTTTCATAAGCAGCATGTTTTTTAAAGCTGTTTCCTGCATGCTAAAATCAAGTAGTCCTCTGGGCTGTTTTCTTCTTTAGATGTGCTATCAGGCCGTTTGTAAAGTAGAGGAATGCTTGCATCCACCCTATCAAATTTTTTCCAATTTGTAAGTTAAAAGTGTGAGTTTTTTTTTTTTTTTTTTTACCACCAAGGGCCATAAGTAATGGATAAAAAAAAAAGTTTGGGACCTTTATATTAAGTGCACATATTAGGGAAAAATAATTCATATAAAAGATTACATATTTTGCTTCTGAGGAGTCTCCAACAACAGACTAATATGCAAACATATACTCTTTAATTGTCTTTTTATATGCATTTATATTTAATTATCCCGAAGGCTCGCATATTATTTGTTCAGCGAATAATTTTCTTTTGTTGACAGACGCCATGTATATTAGGCTATGGTCACTTTAAGACTGATTTGAATACAATTTCTTCCTCAGCTATTTACATTTACTTGAAACATTACTGACTGTTTATGAGGATACTCATCAGGGGGCAATTCTTTGTAGCTCACTTAAAAATGTAAGACAATTTGTCAGGTCGTGGATATTTTAATCCTGATGACTGATATCTGGCTTATGTAGTTTATCAAAAATATTAGTGAATCAGATTAAAATGTCTATTATTGAGCTTCAATATTACATCAAGTATTAGCAGCATAATAACATCATCTGATTAATTATCATCAACCATTTGAGCAAACTGACAAAATTAGTTGTAAATGACACCACTTGTTAAATATGATATGCAAGAACTTTCCACATTTGTTTTGGGCTATTTTTACAGACTTTACACTTTCATGTGTCAATAATTGAGTAATTTGTTTAGTTTTACATTTTCTTTGGGATTGTATTCAAGTTTGTTAATCCCATGGCATAAAGCCTCATTCACACAACGAGCGATTAGCAGTAGCAAAGCAACAAGCGACCGTTCATTTCAGCGAAGGGTGGGCGACTTCTGGCATCCTCCGTCTACAAGAGCGACTGCGGCGACCAGGTAAGCGTGTCAAGCAATGCGACTAATGCCGAGTTCAGACAAGTAGTCGCGTCACGGATGTTTTCACACTGCATGACTATCTGGGGTAGTGTTCTATCGATGCTGTGTTTACATCGTAGGATGGATCGGCGACAGGGGGTTTCACACTGCGTAAATTTAAAATAGGATGAATCGCTGACAACTCTGTCTGAATTAAGCCTCACAAACAAACACGGAAACAATGCAAGGTCACGTAGTATATCTTTGGTTATTAACTACATAATGGAAAAAGAAGGCTTTAGTGGGGTAAAAAAAAATTACTTATTTTGAAAAGAATTAGCAGTTTCTCTTCAACTTTTTTTTAACTTTTCAACCCGGTTGGGGTCATGCTTAGATGACATGTCGAACAGACATGGTGCTCCTGCCAAATTTCCAATAGTTTTCCTCCATTTCTTGGGTCCAAATAAACTGAAAATGAGAGCTGTTGACTTCTCCCCTAACCTCACACTGGCCTGCAGGTAACCATACTAGTGCTGCTCTCATTAACTGTTAGTAATCGCCGATGTTATTTTCAATCAGAACACATTTCACACGACCTGATTTGAATCGCAGAGAGGCCAGATATTTAGCATGCCATATATCTCTCGGGCGTCGGCGGCTCATCTACAATTTTTCTCAGATGGCGTCCTTGATGGTTCATACTATGTGATTGTTACTCGCGTGAATGAGCACCGATTTGCCTGTGATTTCAGGCATTTGTAGGTGATTTCTCAACCTAAAATCATGCAGTCTAAACTCTGCATAAATTGAGAATCTTTCAACTTCAGGCAAATGAAGAGCGAATTTCTTGAGCGACTAGACCAATAGGAGCACCATTAGAGCTCATGTGATTCTCTCTCAGCTTGCTCAGAGGCCGGTTGTATTCTCTGTGCTGTAAACCCTGTAAACACAGACCTGCGTTTGCAGCAGATCGCCACCCAGAGTGATTAGCAGCTACAAAGTTGCTGCTAGTGTGAATGAGGCGCAAGGCAAAGCTATTTAAAATAATTTTGCATCAACAAAGCGTTTTGATATTTGAGAAGTGGCTGTATCTCTTGTGCTGCATCAAATAACCAGCATGTTAGCTCTCAACTTCCCATCAATTATATAATTATTCCTTAACAAAAAAGAAAAAAAATCTCTCAATGAGAATATTACCTGAACTTCTATGTTAAGCTGCTTTGACACAATTGACATCGTAAAAGCGCTATAGAAATAAACATAAATTAAAATGAATTGAATATTGGCCATGTCTGTAATCATACACTCTCAGATATTGTACTAAACTGGGGCTGATTTCTCTTCAAAGTACACGTTTGAATATTACAGGTCCAGTCAGAAATAGTAAAAGTATATTTCACTACCTAAAATGTACATATTAATCGCTAAAATGTACAAAGAAAAGGTACCCCAAATGTCCTTTTGTGGCAGCTTTGTTCTTTAAATGTAAGTTAGTATAACAGTTTTAAATTATTAAAAAAAAAAAAAAATCTGCAATATTGTTTGCAATATTGTTATTTGCCTTATAATTTATACAAAACTCTTGTAAGAAATGGCAGCAGTTGGTACA
Source organism: Danio aesculapii (assembly GCF_903798145.1). Classification (NCBI taxonomy): domain Eukaryota; kingdom Metazoa; phylum Chordata; class Actinopteri; order Cypriniformes; family Danionidae; genus Danio; species Danio aesculapii. The sequence goes on along the minus strand of NC_079442.1, from coordinate 26,199,717 downwards.
TACTTTAAGTATAATTTTTGCTTGAAATGACCCAATATAATCCTGCTTGTATGAATTTAGCCTTATCCCAGATTTGAGCTCACAGACCTGTTGCTATTTCAACAGCTCCTAGATGAGTTTTGAAGAACGAAACTATCCTGGATCATGTAAAATCATCAATAATTAAATCCAGCTAATTGAATAATTGACTTACAAAGAACGCACCTCATATGTATTTTGAGGTTATTTGTCTGACATGTATTTATTCATACGAGGACTGCAAAATGGATCTCAATTCAGCATTCACACACTTAGAGAGGCAGCTTGATTGTTTAAACTGACAAGACTTAAAATGCTTGAAATTGTTGAAACCTCTGGATAAATCGTGGGACAGATACGACCCTGGTGGGTCATAACACCATAACAAAAAAGCAATTTATTAAGGGCCCTTGGAACCATCAATTTCTGCTCCCTTCAAATTCTAATACAGTACTTTTTTCCTGTAAACGCTGCTTGCAAAACTTTAAGATGCCATTGGTAATGTTCTGAGAAGTTAAGATTCTTCAAAAATGAATTGTGCTGCTATATTGTTGGGCATAATAGACTAAAACATTCATTACTACCTCAAAGTTAAGGCACATACACACTGATTTTATTAGTTAATGTTTGAATGTCTTCTCACTTAAAATTATTATTACTAAATGATTACATTAATTTTAAATGAATGCACAGTTGCACTTTGAATGACCCAAGTTAAAAAAAAAACCTTGATTTCATAGAGGTTAGCATCCTTACAGCTGGATTTTAAGTGTTGTTCAGGAAAACAAAAATAAGTCTGCATCTGAAACCGCCTACTACTCAGTAGGTACTGCATTTGAATTGAAACGTACTAATTGGCCATTCGAAAAGTAAATATAGAAAAGTATACAGTATGATTGTGAGCAGTATGAATGGAACTCGGACATACTACATCTGCTATTTTTGTCATTTTGTCATGGTCACGTGACTTACCCACATCAGTTGCATCATGGGGTAGCGCAGCGTGCATGGGATGCGCACTTCAGAATCTCGCCAGAAGTAGTAGGTCATCCGGTACTTCTCGCATACTGATTTTCAAATTCCATGAATTCAGACATATAGGCCTACCTGTACTACTCAGCTTGCATGCTGATTTCAGTGTACTAACATGGTATAGAAGTATGTGGTTTTGGCTTTTAACCTCTCAATCTTTAGTCAGTAAATATAATCAAACAAAACTATGGCAACAACAACTGGACATGTCCTGACTAGCATCTGCTAACTTTTTCTGACTGCTTAAAGATCATAATGTTGTGTGTGATTTTGAGTTATTGTGCATGGGAAGCCGTTTTCGGGTCAGTGTGAGCCTCTGGGCTACAGTCCATTTAGTCTCTGATGGCGATTTGATCGTGTGAGAAAGCGGGGGGAAAAAGAAGAGAGGACAGTCTTTAATTAGGACACCCTCTTTTCTCTTCTCTAACTCCCTCTCTCTCTCTAGGAACAAGAACAAACATTCAAGTAGGTCAAACCCTTCTGCATTTTCTGTCCTTTTAGTATTGAGTAATCTGTCCATATCTATTTGGCTATAGCGTGAAGCTTTTCTTTCTTTCTTTCTTTCTTTCTTTCTTTCTTTCTTTCTTTCTTTCTTTCTTTAAAAGCAGTGATCACATTCGCTGTTTAGAAATGTGCAGTAATCATTCACACACACAATATTAATCTTTGTTTCCATTAAACTTAAGCACAGGAAGTTTAATTAAAGTTGTGCTATATTCATTCCAGATTGTTCCGCCTTGATGTGTGTGTGATACACTAGAAGTGTTTCCTCTCTCAGTGTGATAAGGAAGCCAAACATCAGGGAGGCCTCAGGAGGCCTTTAAATTAGAGTTTAATCTTCTGTGCTCTCCTCTGTTCTGCCGTGTGGAGAATCTGATCTAAGGATCCGCTGCCGCTCCACAGAAGCGTGAGGCAGTTGTGTGTCGTTTGCTGTTGATTGGCTATCACCCTTGGGGTCAATGAATCCTGTAATAAAAGTGTAGCTGTAGCAATCGGACAATCTGCAGCAAGTGTCGCTGGGATTGTGCTTCAGCAAGTGGTTTGTAAAGTACCTCATGGCTTTTCTCACACAACATGCACCTATTGTAAAAAAATATTGTACTCTGTAAAAAAAATTAAATAAATAAATAAATGAAATCCAGGATATTTGTTAAGCCCTTTTTTACACAGAGGGATAGGTGTAGATTAATGGTTGGTTGTTGTGACTGGTGTGAGGTAGTTATAGATTAATGTGGCTGAGAGCAGATCACACCGAATTTGCTTGTACCTTCCAAAAATGTGAGGCACACCACAATGCCCTTTTTTTTGCTGACAAGAAAAAAAAAGTGTGGTGTTTTTTTTTATTTTTATTTATTTATTATTTTTTTATGTCCCTAGGAAATGACTGTATTAGCTGCGTATTGTGCGCAAGTGTTGCTGTTGATTTCGGTATATTTTTAATATTGTGATATTCAAGATTTGTGAAGTCACACAGCTCCGGATAACTCAACAACTAGTTTATCCTCTATTTTCAAAAGTCTCCGTAGTGACTACAGAAACCCCGCCTCTGCTTTCATTTGATTGGAGGATGAAAAAGACGACTGGCATAGCGTGCTTTTTCCGCACAGAGTTGACTTTTTTTCAACTGGGAGCACACATCGCACTATGGCAAATATTTGAGGTGCAGCAAGCGGTTCAAACGCAAGGTGCGCAGGGCACATAAACATTGTGCAAAACCCTTGTGGCTGTTAGTAAAAAATTCAAAAAAGGCGCCTCTTAATGCAGAAAGTGTGATCGGCCCCTTGATATTGATTTGTTGTGGTATTTTTTTGTCATAGCTTGTCTAGAGTCGTTATTGGGTAAAGTTAACAACAAAAATGTGTGATTTTTCTTTTCAGAATCACCATAGGCAAAGCAGATTTTCACCTGAAAGTATACCATTAAACATGATTAATAATTAATAAATCAATGAGTTACAGAGGATGGGTGCTTCAACAAAAGCATATGATTTATTAACAGCCTCATAGATAGCTTTAGTCTATCTGTATTGGTTTTTAAGTTAAACTTGTATATCTCTTTTTCTGTCAATGGAGAAAATTAATGCTATGTTTACTTCCTGACTTTTGCACTCTACAAAGTCCAAAATATATTTCTGCACTCTATAAAAACCTGATAAGTATTTTCAGCTTCAGAAATGTTGCGCTGCATGCATGCATACAGTGTCTGTGGGAGGACCAGGCTCCCAGAATGAATAAGCTACTGCTTTACTGTACACTGTTTTACTTAAGGCTGTGTTATTATCAATTTGCTTCTTGTAGTAGATGTTAATTTGAACCATAAAGACTGGTTTAATCTGTTATCTTTTTAATTCTGCAGAGACTTTGTACCCTCGGCTTTCAGCTTTGTTTGCCAGACAAATTACTTTGATTAAAAGCTCAAACTGTGACAAACCAACAACTATCTCACCACCATAACACTTTTTATATATTACATATTATTGCTTCTGAGAGATAAATCGGTGACCAATAAAAACTCAGATTAGACGCCATAAAGAATGGCCCAGCTGCTGTCGAAAAAGGCAATTTAATCCAAATCATACAACTGTCTAAAGCAAAACAATTCTGGCCTTTTAATAAGATTTAAAACAAGTCTTTTGTGTCTCAAAAATGTGTCTGTGTAGTTTCATGTCAAAATACCCATCAGATCATTTGAGGGAGTTGTAGCTGTTTTTGCGACTGTGCCTTTAAATGAAAATGTGCTGGTTCGCACCGCCCACTCTGGGACATATAGTTTCAGAGGAGGGTAACCGGGGTCGAATGTCAGGATAACTTCAGCAAAATGACAGACAGCAACTGAGACAAGATGAAACAGATTCCCACAGTCACAAATACCACAGAAAGATGAATGAGCCACACACAAATGCTATTACACACGCACGTACACACAGGCACGTGCACATTCGCTGTGGTGTTTTCCTCATCTACTCACTGCAAATGTGATGGGATGTTCATCAAATGGGTAAATATGCTACTGAATAGAGATTCATTATAGCTCATTTATTTTACAAAATACCTGATATAATGACCACAAACCAGGACTTCTTTTCTGTGATTTGAAGTGTTCTCGTGTATAGTTGTGTACACTATGAAGTTAAAACTGTTTGTGTGTGTGTGTGTGTGTTTTAGAAGTTTCCCCATGGGCATGGCATGATTTATGTTTTGGGTAATAAATAGAAATAATAATTAATCACTATATCCTAAATAAACCTTTTTTTCTTTTTAAGATATTCTACCATGAAACTTGTCAAAATGTATCAATGTGCACCTTCTCTGTGTCCACTATGCAGTTATAGTTGTGTACACTATGCAGCTGTGGTGATTCCAGAGGTTATGAATTGCATAGCTCAAAAAGTAAAGTTCAAAATGCTGTAAAAAAATACAGTGTACCACTTACTGCTTCTTGAAAAGTTGGAATAGATCTTTTAATCCCAGTTTCTTTACAAATCCTGACTTGTAGACATGTTGACACATTGATATTGAGACATGGTAATATGCCACTGTCAATCAATATTGATGAGTGGGGAAAACTGCAATGCTATGACACGTTGCAGTGGCCTCAAAATCTCTGTGATTTTGGTCCTATGTTAATGTCAGGAAATAAAAAAAAAAGACTATATCACTCCAATATGACTGTGGACACACTATACCAACACACATTTCTGTCCAAACAGCTTTTTAAAAGTTGATTTTTGCATGATTGGTGCCGTTCATATTTCATTCACAATGTAATAAAAGCATACTTTAATTTTATTAAACTTTTGTTTCCGTGTCCCAAACTAGGGATAGGTATAATTTGCATTTTATCCATACTAATACCATTTATTGATATGGGTTTTTATCTTGGCATGGGCTGGTATACATTTTTAACGGTATGATAACCTTGGATAAAAATATCACAGTTTCACAGTATTGTGATTACTGCTCTAAAATATATTCTTTTTAAATGTCTGGGTAAAAAACACAAACTTTTCCACTTTAAACACAATGGCTGCATTCGAAATTGCATACTTTCATACTATATAGTATATTCAAAAGCATTATGCAAGCCGAGTAGTATGTCCGAATTCATAGAATTTGAAAAAATTATACGAGAAGAACCCAAATGACCTACTATTTTCGACTTTGGATTCTGAAGTGCGCATCCGATGAACACTAAGCTATCCCATGATGCATCGTAAGAGAATTCATGAATGGGAGTAAAGCGATGCAACTAACATGGGTATGTCAAGTGATGATGACCAAATGGCATCCATAGTACGTGTGAGCTCCAGTCATACTACTTGCAATAAACATACTTTTCTAACATTCGAGTAGTAAATTCAAATGAAGTACCTATTGTGAGTAGTTGGTGATTTTGGACACAGCCAATATATAGGATCAGTTTAACAGAAAATTTTGTCAGTTTTAAAACCTTAACTTTTTCAAACCATGTTATACCTTGAAAACGGTTATCATCCCATGCCTATTTTTAGCAGTATTGTTATTGATACTATTTTCTATACTTTGATCCAAAAAGATAAAAATAAAGTGAAAAGAGGTTGAGAATTTATTTTAACTGTTGTACTTCTACCTTTAAGCAAACATAAGGTGCATAAAGTACTTAAACAGTAAATGCGGTTCATTGCTTAAGTTGCACGGCATGTTTTGTTAGTAAGTGCTTTATTACTGTATATTGCTAATTTTGCCACTTTTATTCTTTATTATATTACTAAATAAGTAGGATTTTCAGACATCCCATCTGGCAAAAACTAATTTGAAGGAGATTCTCAAAGTTAGATGTCTAGATTTTACATTGGTGCTTTGTTTGTAGTCCGCATTTTTTGACTGTTTCAGACTAGCTGCCATGATTGTCTGCACATAAACACAACCCACACATGTGCAAGGATATCAAGTATTTGACAAACTTCAGCCACACACTGTTCAGAGAGGTAAAATAAGCAGCAGCTTTAGTTTGCTATTAACACTTAGGATAAGAACACGAAGTAGCATGAGTATTGTCAACAGTATCATTTGTCCTGAAGCTTATTGGTAGTCCAATATTAACGGAATTACATACCGGTCAAAAAAATTGATTCTCTGAACCCATCTCTATCTTCAACTGGAGCAGTTTTAATTAAAATAAATACAAAATGTAAAATATTCTACTATTCCCATTTATTTTTAACCCTTTAGCAGTCCAAGATTTTTATAACTAATGGCTTAGCATACCTTGGGCTGAATTCTGGAACACTAAGGGTTCAACACACGCACAAACACACTCAAAGGTCTGTATGGTTAGGCTGAAACATTCTTAACCTGCCAGCAAGTGTGCAGATTCCACACAGTCCAGACCTCCCATAGCCTTTATAGACTGAGTTAAAAACAGATGAGAGCTGTCAAGAGGTCAGAGTCGAAGTTGGATTAGAGAATAAAGAATGATCTAAAATCAACATATAATAAATGGTTAAATGTGCTCCAAGATAAGCATCTTTAATTATTGCCCCCAACAGTGAAAGCAACAGGGGATTAGCTATTTGTGTTTGACTAGCTGTTTGTGTTTACACCTTCTCTAAATTGCTGTGAGCATGTGTCACAAAACTTGCAGTGTTTTAATGAATTCATAAAAGAACTCGTATTGATTTGGAAAGACTTTGATGTGAGTAAGTGGTGACAGAAGTTTCATTTTAGGTTGAACTATAGTGAGTATATATTTTTATTCATTTTCCCTGTGTTTTCTGCATCAGAGGCACTAATGGGTGTACAGTGACGCAATGTATTTATGTTTGTGTTCTCATTATAGGGCTCCTATTTTTGCCCCTTTTACAAGATTTAAAAAAGTCCTTTAAGTCACCAGAATGTATCTGTAGTTACATTGAAGTTTCATTTTAAAATACGCTTATCTTATACCCTATTGAAAAATGTCAGTTTTGGGGTCGGAAGGAATTGTAGCTATTTTTTATCTGTGCCTTTAAATGCAAATGAGCTTGTTTCTCCCCGCCCACCCATCAGGCATGTCTGCTTTAGACTCCCATTGTTTGATTGAAGTAGCCTCGTTTATAGTTGTGTACTGACATGCAGATTTGGTGATTTGAGCAGTTATGAACTTGTAAATCTTCATTAAGGTGCAACTGGTTAACCGTTAGTTGAAAGAGATCTTTTAATCCCAGTTTGTTTTGCTAACCCTGTTTTGTGGACCTGATGATGCACGTTAATACGAAGACATGTTAATTTGTGCCTGTCCATGGATATCGGTGGGTGGAGAAAATTGTACTACTACTTCATGATGCGGTGGCCCTCAAAATTGCTGGTATTTTGATCCTGGTTTATTTTTAATCAACCAAAAGGTGATTTTGCATAAGAGATTTTAGGGCTGGGCGATTTAAAATTGGTATCAATATTTATTGACAACACCACTGCTAATATCGATTATTAAAAAAAAAAAAAATAAATAAATAAAAAAAAAAAATATATATATATATATATATATATGAAGTTTTGGTATGAAGCTCTATAGTTTCATTAAAATGTGGCTGCTGAGTACCTTGGCAATGCCAATAAACTTATGGTGTAAGTTTGTCTTTTCCAATGGATGCACGACTTGCACAACATGCATATGGAAGTGACAATCACATGTTGTGCAAGCAGCACATGTTACACTTGCGCATTTTCCAGGCACACCTGGTTGAAAACATAAAAATTTTTCTGAATGCCATGTGTGCACCGTGATTCATGTAGACCTAACCAATCTGCTTCACACTTTGTATGGAATCTACACATTTCAGTAATAATGGCAGACTTGTTACCTCAGACTAACACAGTGCACCCAAACACTGTAGTGCTTTTTGTTTTTCTCCATAAACTTGTAGCGAAGCTGAAACAATGGTTTGTCCATTTGTCATGTGCTGTTTGTCAGCATTTGCACTTTACAATTGCACACACATTGTAACATTTTATTTATTTATATTTATTTATAAGTTATCAAGTTTACGAGTCTCTTTAACACTTGTTTATTTTATTATAAAGAGATCAGATATTTTGTTTAACTATTTTTGTTTTTGACTATTAAAACTATTTGCCTTAGTAATATTGGTAAATCAAAATAAAGTGGTTAAAAAAATCTTAATATACCTAAACGATTGTTAAAAAATATTCAATAATTATCGATACCGAGTGATATAAAACATATCAGGATTTTATTTTTTTTTATTTAATACAATTTTATTTGTTTATACAATTAAAATTTTTTTGCAATATCGCCCAGCCCTAATAGGTTTCCGTTAGTACATTTTATTGTGTGTTTTAGAAGTTTCCCCATGGTGATGGCGTGAATTATATTTTAGGTAATGAATAGGAATGATGATGAATCAAACAGACTATATTCTAAATAATCTTTTTTTTATTATTATTATTATTATTATTATATATGTTTAACATTCTACTATGGAACTTGTCAAATGTAGCCATTTACCGAATTTCTATAGCCAAATCTGGCAGCGTTTTTGTCAATGAAAATATGAAGCATCCTTATTTACAGTCACCACAGGATGCTGGGACTGCTTCGATGTGTTACAATATGATGCTCAATGTAAATTCAGAAGTATGTAATAATTTGAGAATAATCTGCCAGAAGAATCTGGGGATTGATATTGAGGAGAATGAGTGGCTGGACATCCTTTGCAATGTACGTAAAAATTTAAGAGAAGTTAGAGGAAAGCTCATTCAGTACAAAATAAAACATGGATACTACTGCACACCATCCAGACTCTATAGGATGGGACTAACTGGAAATAATCTGTGTTGGAAATGCAATAAAGAAGAGGGTACTTATTTACACATGATCTGGGAACGTTGCTTAAGCCTAGTTCACACTACAGTATTTTAAGCCTGATTTGAGCCCGATTTGGAAGTTAACGACCTCGCCGAAAGATCGGGCTGTGATCGGGAAGAAATCTGCAGGTGCTCTGCGCTCGCCAGTCTTTATGTGTGAACTACTGAACAACGCATCAAAGAGGCTCACTGAAGCGTCGCCGACACCTCACAGACAGAAATCCCATATCTAGCATGCTGAATATTCCAGAGCAGTCGGCCGACTCGACCCCACGTGCGGTCAGATGAAGTGACGAGCTGCAGCCAATGAGAGAGCATATCAGCTTGAGCTGAATGGCCGTGTGCTCAGGAGATCAACAAAAACGTCTGTGATTGGCCAGAATGGGCATCGATGCACTCGCTTCATTCTGCGTTAACACGGACACGCAAGTAGGCTATATTAACAGGTGAACTAGAATTCTGTAGCTATTAGAATTACCATACTGGTCATTCTGACCGTTCCCCAATAAAACGTCATATTGTTACATCATATTTGCATTTAAAGCTTCTATTGAGATAATAAATTAAGCTCTGTATGTCTGTCATCATATTTGATGACACCATTACCCTGAAAAATATTATCTTTTTTTGGTAATACAACCTATAAATATGCAGTTAAGATACAAGAAGACGCAAAGCACTGGGCCTTGCTTTCATTTTTAAACGGGAGCAATTTCCCTGCACAGAATATGCTGTTTTGAAAGATATATCTGAAGTAAATTTATGTTTTTGCCATCAGAGAGTTATTTTTATGTTAGCAGGAAGTTGTTAGGCAAAAAAATGCACGCATATTTAAATATTAACTGTTTTGTAATTTAAAAAATAACAACGTTAGAAAGAAATACACAGATATTCAGGAAACGTCAGGGTGTTATACATATGTTAGTTTTATTTCAAAGAGTTATTAAATTACAAAAATTAAACTGTGTATCAATACACTCGAACCTTGCAGATGAGCGATTGATCCGCTGATGCATCAGCTGATTGACGATGTTTTTAAATGCTTCCTTGAAAGCTTGAAACGCTGTCAGTGATGTTATCAGCACACAAGCAGTGTTCAGCTTTTTCTGACGACACCTCCCTCAACATTTCATTGGCTGTGGTTTGGTAGCTTGACTGAGCTGTTGGGGAACTAGTTGTTGTCAGATCTTGTAGTGTGTGACCCCCCCCCCCCTCCTCCTCTTGTGAATCATTTACATAGTGTCGCGTAATGTGAACACCACAGAGATTTAAAGACACAAAATCAAGTCATGTAGTGTGAACAGCACAGCGATCTGCCAATGTTTAAAGTCCTGTAGTGTGAACTAGGCATAAGTTTACCCATTCTGGTGTAAAAAATTTCAAAATAATGGAGGAGTGGCTAGGCTGTGAGTTATCTGTAGAGCCATGGCTATGCCTTCTGAGCGACAAACTAGTGATGCCTAATATAGGTAAAAAAATTCCTTTTATTCTTCTCAAGATTGGATGCATTACAGCTCCTTGGATGATACTACATAATAAGAAGTGCTCCAGAATGCCAGAAATGAAAGTGGATTAATGGGATGATTGAAATTGCATCGTACGAGTATGCTGGGGAGATTAAATAATGAGGAAGAAGTACATAGAAAATGGGATAATCTCTGGCGACATCTAAAATTAGGATAAATGAGTATGTACTTACAAAGGTACCACAACCTTAATTTCCATGTTTACTATATGTTGTTTTACTGATTTGAATTTTCTTGGTGTGAAAGGTGGCTGAATATGTAACATGTATCATATTTATGTGAAGTGTGTTCTTTGTTCTTGGCTGTTGAACAATAAAAAAAGTTGAATTATATAGAAAATATGAAGCAGATTTGACAGATCAGTGGTTGTGTTTGCTGATTCAGACCAACACCTACTAGACAAACACAGCAAGAGATTCTCCTTATCTGAAAGTGGTTCTGTGCTTCAATCAAAAAGTAAAGAGAGAAAGACTAAGATAAGAAATGGCTGAATTAACAAACTCAGCTGAAGCTTGTGGAGGAAATTTCATTGAGCAGGAATGAGGTTGACCCCACTGCACGGGGTCATTAAACACACAAAGACACATCTGCAGGACTTTTCACTGGTTAAATTCAGTGTTGTGATCCATTGAGGAAAGTAGTATGTGCTCCTCTGTGTTTGTGTGAGGTGTCTCAGTCTCGAAGGCCCGCCTGATGATCTCCACAGGTCATTAATTGTGAGATTAACTGTGAATTGACGGCAGAGCTTCACCTTATTAAATAAATGCTTATAGCCCATTAAATATTTCTAATGTGCTCCAGTGGGTTTGAGCATATTGAGGCTCCAGTCAGCTTTCCTGGAGAGAGAGATTCATCTTCTTTACATGTTCAGATGCATATCGCTTAGAGTGTAGCAAGATTCCTGCTGAAAATTACTTTGTCAGCAAATGCATCGTGATTCATTTTGAGCCTGACTCTGTTTACATCTTGTAAGGTACACATTAAAAAGCACATTTTAAATGTTCTCTTTAGCAACACAATGCACTTGCCTAGTCAGATACACACAGAATTATTTTATAAGGTCTGTATAATCAAGGCTTAAAAAAGAATATTCATTCATTCATTCATTCTTTTTCGTTTCGGCTTAGTATATCAGGGGTCGCCACAGCAGAATGAACCGCCGTTAAAAGAATATGCAGTGATTTTTATTTTAACATTTTGGATATTTAATGTGTGTGTTGTTTGGATATAAAATGCAATTATATTTTATTTACTTGAGTTATATATTATAACCCCAGTAAGAAATAAATAAATTAATGATCAGAAGCAGCTTTATAGAAATTAATGGATAAAACATGGATAATGGATAAAAAACTGGTAAGAAAAATCACTAACAGCAATTTGAAAGCATTGTAAATAATGAAAGAATAATTCATCATGTCTCAAAGTTTAGAGCACATATTTGATGCATAAGAAGTTAAAATCCACCTATTAATCCATTACTTCTTACTAAAAGGAAATAGGCCTATAAACCAATCTTATTTAAACGTTTATTACGATAAGTTGTATTGTTAAAAATACATTTTCTCTGAGGCGCAGTGGGTAGCATGTTCGCCTCACAGCAAGAAGGTCGCTGGTTTGAGCCTCGGCTGGGTCAGTTAGCATTTCTGTGTGGAGTTTGCATGTTCCCCGTGTTCGCCTGGGATTCCTCTGGGTGCTCTGGTTTCCCCCACAAGTCCAAAAACGTGTGGTTTAGGTGAATTGGGTAAGCTAAATTGTCCGTAGTGTATGTGTGTGAATGTGTGTATGGATGTTTCCCAGTGATGGTTTGCAGCCGGAAGGGCATCTGCTGCGTAAAACATGTGCTGGATAAGTTGCCGGTTCATTCTGCTGTGGTGACCCCAGATTAATTAAGGGACTAAGCTTAAAACAATAAAAAAAGAATGAATATATATATATATATATATATATATATATATATATATATATATATATATATATATATATATATATATATATATATATATAATAAAATAATTGGATTTGTATGTGTTGTATTGAACAGTGGTTACTGTATGTCATAAAATAAAAAAAGTTTGACACATTATGCAGCTGCTACAGTGACGCATCAATCTCGCAATATTTTTTTTCTGTCAAAATCATTTATTTTAAATCCTTTTTTTTTTTATCCTCTACCATATTCTGCTAATTTCACCCTAAATAAAACATTTACTGAACATTTACTTGCAGGTCATTCAAGATATATTTGGCTTATCTTTAGTTATTAAGGTAGAAATTAAGTCTTGAAGGAAAGCATAGTTAATCTGGATTTTTGAGGAGAAAAAAAAATTACAGCCCCATTTACTTGCATTCTATATAATTTTTCTTTGCAAGAAAGTCATACTTTTGAGTGCTGGTCCACCGCACCAGCTATGAATAAAGATAATTAGTTCTTATTGCAAGCTAAGGCTATTCAATTAATTGAAATACAATTTTGATTTCCATTTTGGTCTCCAACATTCATGAAAAATATCAATCAACATGAAGTGATTTCCAACAGTCCATATTTGTTCCTTTGCAAAGTAGACTCAAAACACTGCTGTGCTAGAAGTATGAACCGCTTGCAATGGGGGTTGAGGGCAACCAACAATGTGAACAGAACATTTTGAGCATCATTTCTAAAAAGTCAGCAGAACACAATGCTGAACATGTTATCATTGCATGCAATTTCTGTTTATTAAAAAACTATGGTGTGCTGCATGAATATGTTGTATTATTAGCTTGGTTTGGATGCTGATGAGATTTGCAAAAGTGTTAACAAGTAATAGCAGCACAAAATTGATGTGTTTGAAATTGGCACTTTCACATTTGTGTTGAAAAAAGATGAAACTTACTAAGTGACTTCAGGTCTAACACGTGGGATATCAAGATCAACCAGCTCTGAACCAGCAATAGCACTAGCTCTAAACTAGCATCAAGTTCATGTCAGTGGAAATATCGTAATATACATCTTGGATGACCTGGAGCTAAGTAAATAAACAGAAAACGTTCATTTTTGGGTGATCTACTCTTTTATGACCGCCTTCCGGACTAGTCGATTTTGACAATATGTCTTTTTGCTCATCGGTAGTAAACGGGGTCATCATGCAGGCAGCTGGTTTGAGCCTCAGGCAGAGACTGAATGCTGCAGAGTGATTTTACAGCTTGCCCGTGAGGCTCAGATACATGTTTCACAGAGCTTTCAATGCCGCGACTCCCACTGCAGGCATCATATATTCACATCGTCCTCCAGTGCTCGCATCACCCACAGCTTCCTGGGGAATCACAGGAACCAGGCCAGCGGGCATCGCTCAGCGCCGGTTCATTTTTCTCATGTACCCGATCTGTCTGAGGTCTTTGTGTGAGCGAGGCAGAGACTGAGAGTGAGTTTCTTGGTTCAAGCGTTACAGTGTCCCTCTGTGAACAGGCAGACTGACAGATGACTGCAGGCTCAATGGAGGTAGCAGCTAAAGAAGACTCTAGCACCCTTTGTTTATCAAAGCAATAAATAAAATGAAGGGGAAAAAACAGAACATTTTGGCCAGATTTACTAAACATGGCCATTTACTGCAAGTGTTTAATCTTATAAAAGGCTCATATCAGAGAGCAAAGTTTTGCAAGTGATCTAACCAATAACATACAAAAAATAAAAAAAGAAATGAGTACAATAATCCTAGCATTTCATTTCTTCAATTCCATTATTAATACACTTTAATCAATCTGATAATCCCTAATGTAGTGTGAATTCAAATTTGTTTTTAGGGCATTAAATAATTGTGTGATTACTCGCTCTCCCTCGGCTTATTACCTGCTTTATCAGGGGTTGCCACAGCTTAATGAACCGCCAATTACTCTGGCAATTGTTTTACACAGCGAATACCCTTCCGGTCACAACACACTTTCGTTTTTACAGGGAATTGACTACAGTCAGTTCAGGTTATCTGATTCACTTGTACCGCATGTCTTTGGATTTTGGGGGTAACCGGAGCACTTAAGGCTGGTTTATACTTCTGCTTTGAGTGATCGACGTGACCCACAGTGCATGCCTTGTTCATAGCCATGCATTTATACTTCTGCATGCTGTTTGTGTTGTTCTGCAATGACACTTTCGGAATTCTAGCTGGCTGTGACGTTTTTTGTTCTTCTGTGTTGAGTTTCTTTGCGGTATTTTGTTTTTTTCTGAACGCTACCTTAATGTACAAGTAGCTCAAACTCGCTCATTTGGAGGCGGGAACAGGTGGACGTGCAACAAATTTAATCATGAGGTAAACGCAAAACAAACGTTTCCATCTGGAGCTCCTTCAGGGAACTCCACGCTTGTAAACACTTGCTACATCAGACTTTTTGCTCTCATCACCGCCCACACTCGTCACCACTACCAAGCCGACCAATCACAGAGCTTGCGATACGTATAGTTACTTTTTTTTTGAGAGGTGCGAGTCAGCAATGGCGTCAGCCATGGTAAGGGATATCCGACTGTGCTGGACCATATTTGTGCACTCGACACTGAAGTGTAAATCAGCCTTTAGAGGAAACTCATGCGAACAGGGAAAACATATAAACTCCACACAGAAAGGCCTCCTGGTTGTGTCCAGTGACCTTGTTGGGAAGCGACAGCGCTAACCACTGAGCATGTGTGCTCCTGATTGTGTGATTTTAATTGAAATTTAAAAATAAGGTCAGGCTCAGCTACCAAAAATAAAAAAAAAACACTTGATGTAGGGCTGTGCCAATAATCGAAAATTCAGTTAACGATCATCAAAAAAACATTTAATGAGAAAAAGCGATTATTACATCATAGCCTATACCTCTCATTTCCAGTTGTGCACATTTGTTGCTCTGCAAAGCTCTGTTTCACGTGAAAATGACTAAAAGCATGTATTGTAATGTAGCTTTTGCAGCATGGGATGCGCAGCATTCACTGATGTACATTTGAATCATTCATGTTTTTAAAAGCGCGAAAGAGATCACATGTTATTGTGTGTTTGCACTCAGCCTCAGAGACGAGCACACACATAAAAATTCGTAAAGTCATCTTAATGTGAGCGCTTTAATGGTCAAATACATGTAAGTTAGTGTCAAAACGCAGTGTATAGTGATTATTTATATTAACCCTCATTTATGTAATAAACCAGTTGAGAATCAATAGACAAGTGAAAGTGAAACTATTAATCATTAAGTTTTTATCATTATTAATCAAACAACAAAAGGAGAAAATCACTCACTGCTCTTGACTGAAGAACTTTTGTGGCTATAATTAAAGTTTTTTTTTTTTTTTTTTACAGTAAAGATGCTTAAAGCACAATTTGTTTAATATTTTTGTTCTATTGTATTCTATTCTTTTCTTATTTACAGGGAGGAGAATAACTGTATATATACAGTTGAAGTCAGAATTATTAATGAACCTTTCCCCCCCAAATTCTGTTTAATGGAAAGATTTTTTTTTTTCAAGCCATTTCTAAACATAATGGTTTTAATAACTCATTTATAATAGCTGATTTATTTTATCTTTGCCATGATGACGGTAAATAATGTCTTACTAGAGATTTTTCAAGATACAAGCATTCAGCTTAAAGTGACATTTAAAGGCTTAATTAGGGTAATTAGGCAAATCATTGGATAACAGTTTCTTCTGCAGACAATCAAAAAATATATTGCTTAAGGAGGCTAATGATATTGACCTTAAAATAGGTTTCAAAATATTTAAAACTGCTTCTATTCTAGCCAAAACAAAACAAATAAGACTTTCTCCAGAAGAAGAAAATATGATAGTAGTAAATACTGT
Source organism: Danio aesculapii (assembly GCF_903798145.1). NCBI lineage: Eukaryota > Metazoa > Chordata > Actinopteri > Cypriniformes > Danionidae > Danio > Danio aesculapii. Next base: position 26,183,494 of record NC_079442.1, on the reverse strand, counting down.
GAAATATTTCTTACTCTGTAAACATCATTTCAGAACTATTTATAAAAATAAAATAAAAATCGCAGGTGGGTTAATCATTTTGACTTCAACTGTATATAGTTTTGAATAATCGTGATTAGGATTTTTCCCATAATCAAGCAAGCCTTACTTGATGTTTCACTGTATGTAAATCCTGACAGTTTTTTTTAATGTCTCAAAAAAAGATTTGTTTTGGTGGAAGCTGTAGTAAATGTGGCTCTATGTCTCTGGAGTCTGATCAAAACTCTGGAAATCATGGGTTTATTTTGCATTTGAGGAAAAAAGATGACCAGACAAACAAAGCTCTTGTCATTTGTAAAGGCTGCCAGTAACAGCTGATATGCTTGGGAAATATGACAAAAAAGTGAGCCTGAGAAGACATGGGTTTGACTGAAGTGCTTTGTTTTGATAAGCTTATTTAAGTAGAAAACAGAGTGACTCAGGGTGCAGCTAGAGCTGGTTGCATTATTCCACTTAGAAAAATGTCTTTTAATCAAGCTTGTTTTTCTTTTAAAGCATTGCATCAGTGGAATTTGATACCACAATCTCATGTTTGATGTTAATGTTTCTTTTAAGTCATTTAAGTAAAATTTTAAGAAACTTGAGTTTCTTGTTGTGGTTGTGTATTGTGTTTAGTTTGAATTTTATTGGTATGGCTTTTAACATCTGGCAAGGGACCACCAATGAAAACTAGCCTTTTGGCTAATTTATGTACATTTATGTTCTTGGGGAATGTTGATTAATGTACACTGTCCCTTGTAGTGAAAAAAATAAACCTAAATAAACAAATATTTGCTTGATTTATTGTATTTCAAGTTAAGGCAACCTTCTTTCCTTCTATTGTACAGTTTTGGTGCGTCTGCCTGAATTGTACCCAATGGTTTGCGGCACCATTGTGATTTTTCTTTTTCTACTGTAGCTCATCTGCTTCAAGGTTTGTTGTGTGCGTCTTTTCTGCAAACGTTGGCTCTCAGAAGTGTTTTTTTTTAAAGTTACTGTTGCCTTCCTATAAGCTTTAACCATTCTTGTGGCAATTATTCCCTGACCTCGACTGTACAACTTCTGACTTTACTCTCTAAACCCTATATTTTGTGTGTGAAAATCCCTGTGCGTCTGCAGTTTCTGACTCTGACCAGCCCCCTAAGCACCATTTACCATCCATTTTCAAAAGTCACGGAAATCACCTTTCTTATTCAGATACTCAACTAGATTAGAAAATGATACTACTAAGCAACTGAATAGAAGTATCAATGAGTAGTGTTTGAAAGTTTAGAGGACTTTTTCCTTTTAAATGTAACGTCTATTTAAAGTGTCCTTACATTTACTGAGAGACAAACAGGAAAGTAGTTTATCGACAGAGGGCCTTTAGGATGCTTAATAGCCAAATTAAAAGCACATTAAGATCACAGTGAAGTTCACGTGTTTCTTAATTTGATATCATTTGCCAAGTTGTCGCAAATCTGTCATGAATATTCAATATGCCACCCAGCCGTATTAAATACTCATCAATCCACGGCTGCTGTGGCTCAAGGTCAATTGCAAGCATTTAAAGTGTCCACTCGTTCACTGCACACCCCTGAAACACTCTCCCGGGCCACGTTTAGTGTGTGTGTGTGTGTGCGCATGACATTTCTGTGGTGGGTTTGGAGAGAAGGCTGTCGTGATGGACCGGACTCAATTATCCCATAATCCCTTATGGAAATCTTTAAAGCAAAAAGACTAAAACCTCTCCTGAATTCAATTTAAATCTCATTCACTTTCCATATCCAGGTTGTATCGAGCTGTTATAGCTTCTTATCAATCATAATGAAACCCGCTTTTTCTCATTTTCTTCTGATTAACTCCTGCTGATTCAGCACCGGGCTTGACTCGACTAGTCTTTGATTTTTGTGGATGTTAGAGATGTAGAAAATGACATTTTATAATGGCCTAATCAGTGATTGTAGGGGTGTGAAACTATATACCTGTATACTGGTCTCACTGTTTGGTTCAATTTACAAATTTTATGTCATCGATGCATTCCACGATAGGCTGCATCTTCAATTTTCAATTTTACGTCACATGTACATAATTTTATCATTACATACTAGCAGTCGGAAATATGAACTCGACCTTTAATTTCACAGAAGCAACACGTTCAGCAATGTGTTATGCTGCTCAGTGAGTGGGGAAGTTGGGGGATTTTTAGTGAGAGGGGATCTTGGGTTCTAGTGTACCTTCAATGTTAGTGCACTGTAAAAAATTATTAGTTGACTTAACTTAAAATGAGTAAACCAGTTGCTTTAAATTTTATTAAATTAACTGCATAATTATAAATATTAAGTCAACTTAACAGTTTCAAGTTAAAATGGGTTTACTCCCTTTTTTAAGTGAAGTCAACTTATCGCTTTTAATGCTGAGTTCAGACTTCATGATTTTTGTCTCTTTTTGACTCGCCGACAGGTTTTGAGAAATCGTGTTTACGTGAGTAACAATCACACAGTGTGAACTATCAAAGATGCAATCTGAGAGAAGCACAGATGAGTCGCAGACACCCGTGAAATATTTGGCATGCTAAATATTTTGACCTGTCGGCGATTCAAAAATAATGTCTTGTGAAATGTGTTCTGATTGAAAATAACATTGACAATTACCAAAGTTAAAAGCGCTTATTTTTCGTGTCTTTTTGAGGTGTCATGTGAGCTACACCACAACTGGGTCGAAAAAGAAAAAAGTTTGACAGAAATTGCTAATTCCCTTCAAAAGCCAGGTGAGCAAAGGAAGTACATTTTCTACCCCACTAAAGGCTTCTTTCTGATGATGTAATTAATACCAAAAGATATACTACGTGACTTTGTGTTGTTTTCATGTCACTTATCGCGTGTTTGGTTGTGAGACATAGTTTGTGGACAGAGACGACATTGTCGGCAATTCTTCATATTGTAAAATCATGCAGTGTAAACCTCCTGTAGCCGATCCATCCTTTGGTGTAAACGCAGCACCAACAAAAAAGCTACCCCAGATAGTAATGCAGTGTGAAAACATCTGTGACACGACTAGTTTGAAAATCGTGCAGTCTGAGCTCGGCAAAAGGCAACAGGTTTACGCACTTTTCTTAGTAAAGTAAATAATCACTTTTCACAGTGTGGAAGAATATCTCAGCAAACTCACAAGCAGAGAAATGTGCCATACACCTTCAAGCTGAAGAGAATTGGGACACACCTACCAATTTACGTGAACACGCAAAACGAGGGGTAGTGGGTTAGATTGGGCTTAACTAATAGAAACCAAATAGTCCTTGTCTTCATTTGCATCGTGATGCACCATAGAAATGATTTTGACACCATTATTTCATTTAATGTCAACGTGTCTAGTCTGCTAACAAATCATCAACCTGTATTGATTCATCGGCTAATAATATTGAATAAAATTAATATGTCTGATGTTAATGACATCCTTTAATATGCCTCCCTTGACAACTAAAGTTGGCAAAGTAGTTCACTTGTTCTCCGCATGGATCCCGAAGGCCAGCCTGAACACCCGCCGGTGACCTGAAGCTTACATCTGAAGCTTCTTCCCAATGGACGTCCAGTGTTCTCCAGCCTCCGGCGCCTAAACAGCAGCTCTACACAAGAAGTTTGGCCAGAGGAGAAATGTTGTCCCCAACTGAGCCTAATTTCTCTCGAGGCTTTTTTTTTTTTTTTTTTTTTTTTTTCACTTTCGTCAATTGGTGAAGGTTATTCCTCGCCACTGGCTTGCTTGGTTTGGGACTTGTGGAGCTGCGCAACGATGGATTACTCTTCAGTGTTTGGATTTACAGCATTGTAATTTAAACCACACTGAACTGAACTAAACTGAACTTCAACTCTGAAATCTGAACTGACACAGTTTCAATTTACTTGAACTTCTATGTTAAGCTGCTTTGGCACAATCTACATTGTAAAAATGCCATAGAAATGAAGATGAATTCAATTGAATTGTTTCAGTCTGTCAGCAAATTGAAATTAATTGAAATTCAAATATCAATATATTATGTAAAATCTAAACATTTGCCTTAGATTGAGATGACATAAATCAGAGTTAAATTTAAATATTAAAAAACAATGGAAATAACAAGTAATTAAGAAATAATAAAAGCTATAAGCAAATTTAAAAAGAAAAAACTAATAAAACTGACAAAATAAAATGACACAAAATGACAAACTCACAATGAAAATGTATATAAAAATACATACTACTACTTGCATACATACTATGCAAACTAATTTATTTGAATTAATTAATTATTAATAAAAAAACTACAAGAGTATCTGAGTAAAATTATTAGTATGACAAAATAAAAGTAATGTAAACAAGACAAACACTTCAGAAAAACACTTCTCTGGATTAAGTGCTTTATTCCAAGATGCACCTGTAGGATTTGAGATGGCTGAAATTAATTGAACTGATATAAGAGTTATTTTAAATTTTTATTTATTCATTTATTTTTTATGATGCTGTATGTGAAGAGGAAGGGAGTTGTCAGAACAGGAAGTGATCTCCTTCTCTTCCTGCCTCCCAAAAGTTTGGAAATGTTTCCACATTGTGCCCTCAGAGATGTGACAGCATACCTAGAGCAGACAAAATGAAATTCCCAGGAATAAATATAGGTTTGTTTGCTTTTATATTGACTGATTGGTTGTGAATTGAGGCATCATTTTTGCTTAGCCAGTGGTGTTGAGGAATGGGCAGAACTGGGTGTGTTTGAAGGACTTGTGAGATGATGGCAGCAGAGATTAATGTGTGTTCATGTGAGAAACCAGGCTGCCGTATCCAAGAACGCATTTCTCTCTCCACTCCAGGGATGTGCGTTCAAGAATAGCACTGACCTGCTTCGCTTCTTTTCTCTCTTTGAATGTGTCCTATGATTTGGGAAGTTGAATGTGTGTGTGTGTGGGTATGTTTGAGACTCCACTGACAACTTCCTGTGAGCATAATGTCCAAATGTGTCATTATGAAACTGCGGTCTTGGCTAGATTTAACAGTTCAAAAAATTTTGTGAGTCATTCAGTAAGTCAGTCTTTTTATTTAAAGGTACATACACTACTTATCAAAAATGCTCTCCAGGGGATGTTTTTGGTAAATACAGTAAATAATAAAAATTAATAATAATAATAATTTAAAGTATCATGAAGTTTGAATAAAAATAGTTTAAATGAAGTTGCCGAATGTTTTGTTTTAGCATTGTCACCGATATGTGCTCATCTGCAATATATGAAGTGCAATGTCAAGTCCGTTTACACTAATATGCTTTAGTTTTAAAAGTTTTTCCGTGTTAGTGGATGGGGATAACAGAGATATCTGAAAACAGAGGCAGGGCTGCAGACATTCGACTATCTGATTGGGGCTTTTCCCTCAATATTAAGTAGCCTAATTACCTAATTAACTTGACTAAATACCCTAACCGGCCTAGTTAACCTAATTAACCTAGTTAAGCCTTTAAATGTCACTTTAAGCTGTATTGAAGTGTCTTGAAAAATATCTAGTCAAATATTATTTACTGTCATCATGACAAGGATAAAATAAATAAGTTATTAGAAATGAGTTATTAAAACTATTATGTTTAGAAATGTGTTAAAAAAAATCTTCTCTCCGTTAAATAGAAATTGGGGGAAAAAAAAATAAACGGGGCTAATAAACAGGGGGGCTAATAATTCTGACTTCAACTATATGTTTTTTCCAAATATCATTTTTTAAAATGTTTTCAAAATACTACTGATATCATCGATGAATTTTCAGCATCATTTCTTTGGTCTTCATTCACACAATTTTTCAGTAATTTTTCGTTTTATGACTTGGAGCTCAATTTATTTTTTTTAAAAAAGTGACAAAAATCTGAATTAATTGATTTAGTAAAAACTTATTTGTAGCAGTATAAAAGTCTTTACCATCACAACTGTAGTGTAAAGTTAAATAAAACAGGTAAATTCTTCTTAAATATAATATTAAACATAGTTTTTTGTGTACACTAAGGTAAATAATCATTTAAAAATAAATAAATGCAGTGGTAATTGTCCAAATAAAAAATGGTATTTGTAAAATTCATGTTTTATAATACATGGCCATGGTAATTGTATAAAATAATGTCATATTATGTAGTATGTTCGTTTATTTCTTTCCCACATCTGATCTTTGCACACAGGCTACTGTAGACTGAACGATACTGTATAGAAGTGCTTCTGTAGCACTATATGCAAGTATGTCCTGTTTCAAAGTGGACAGCTGGTTGGATTGGCACTATTTAAAGAAAAGTGTGTGCCAGTTAGTGTATGTTCTTTGGCGGTGACATTTTTGGGCCATCATGTCCTTACTACTTTTTTCTTCTCCAAATTGCGGGAAAAAGAGAAAAAGGGTGGGGCAGGAAAGTTTCCCTCTTTCTCTTATACTGTATTTTCCATTTTCACACTCTCTGCTTGTTTATGTCTGTGTTGATGCTCCCAAATAAGGCCTTGGACAAAATATGCTGTCTTTTTTTCCAAGTGTGATATTCATTTTGTGGGTCAGTTTGGTCCTTGATCAGCATTTTGGCTTCTGATTCTGCATAAATGCAGGATTGACCTTGGAACCATTTCTGCTGGAGTGTTGTGTTTCTCGCAAAGCTACATAGGTTCATTTTTGACAGTTATTAGGGGCTGAGCACTGGTGGTGCGTAGGCCCTATTGGAATTGCTCCGTTTTTCTTCTTTCTTCCTCTTCTTTCTTCTTTAGAATGAATCACATTTTTGAGGGTCTAAACATGTTATGTTTGATATAAGTTTCAGAAGTCAATGTGGCAAAATGGCTCAACAGCGCCACCTATGCATGTTTGTCGGAGTGGCCCCCGAGCTGTTTCATGCACATATATGAAAATTGGCACACACATTAAACATTCCAATACCTACAGAAAAGTGTTATGGAGCGAAATCTCAAACCCAACAGGAAGTCGGATATTTTTAACTTCCTCTGCCGAAAAAGTACAGTTTTTGCTATTTCCAGGTGTTGAATTTTAACAAACTCCTAGGGATTTTATCAGATCAACACCAAAATTGGATTTTGTCATCTAAAAGCCTTGATGTTAAATTGAGAAGATCTAAAGTTCGAAGGGTGTGTCCGTGGTGGTCTCACAAACTTTTATGTTTTGCCACAAAACAGAAAGCTGTTATAACTCAGACATGCATTGTCCGATATGCCTGAAATTCACATGTTCGATGAGATTCCTCTCCTAAAGACATCTATGCCAAAATTGAGTTAGAGTCATTGCGCCACCTGCTGACAGAAGAAAATTTGTGATAAATCTGTGATTTTTATTTTTTATTATTTTTTTTTTTATTTATTTATTTTTTTTTAATTTTTTAGGTTTTTTAAAAATATTTATCAGCTTAAATTATTATTATTGTCCACTGTTAAATGAGCGAGCTGATGCAGCTGCAAAGGATGCTTTGAAGCAAGTGTCGAACAAATGCCGAATTCCTCCATTAAAGATGAGCCCTTTTATCAATGTTTACATTTTAAACGAGTGGCAAGAGGAGTGGGATGCGTTGGAAAATAAATGATATGAAATCCAACCTGAAATCTCACGCAGAATTTTTAGACATTTTAAGACTAGATTTGATCAAGGGGTTTTTGCCAGATGTTGAATAGGACATACAAGAATAGCCCATGGTTTTTTGCTTCAAGGTAAAAACCCTAATCGGTGTTTGTACTGCACAATTCCCCTTACTGTAAAACACATTCAACTGAACGGTCCTGCTTTTAATGATTCCAGAAGTTTTTTTTATGAAATGTACTCTCTTAAAGACATTTTTAGCAAAGAGACACCAGAAAAGATTTTAGAATTTTTATAATGAATTAACACTAAAAATCTTATTTAATTAATGTATTCATTTGTTTGTTGATTTTGAATTTTATATTTATTATTCAAATGTTCCTGCCATGAAAATAGCCTTGGTTGCTGACATAGCAATAAATAAAGAAAATAAAATAAAAATACATGTATATATTTTCCACTGTTCTCTGTCATCCTAAGTCCACCGGGCAGTGGTGAGCCCGGGTGTGAGGCTCCTTTCATCTCTGCTTGCAGCTTTAATTTGGATGTGTTTTTGCTCTGGTCCCTTGGCTAGTTTAAGCCTGTCATGGATAAATATACAACATTAAATCAGCCAATAGGTTTGCTAGTTTCTGCCTTTATGCTAGACTTTATGTAAGTACCTGTCTTTATGAGTGTGTCACTGTATCTATTTGTTCAAAATTAAAAAAAAAATTAAATGTTGTATTTTTAGCCCCTTTCACACATACAGACCTTTCCGGAAAATTACCAGCAATTTTCCAGAAAGTTCTGTATGTGTGAACAGGCCCTTTTTGAAAATACCAGTAAATTTGTTCCAGCAATTGTCTGGAAAGAGAAGTTGTAATATTACTTGTAATTTGCCAGAATGCTGCTCTGTGTGAATGCAGAAGGAAAATTGCCGGAACGAGCGCGTTCACGATTAGAACATGCTGACGTGAGACTTGTACTTCAGCCAATCAGAACATTCAGACGCATTCACATCCGCGCTGTTCATGAAAATAAAAGCCTTTAAATATTTTTCCAGACACATTTAGCTGCCAGATCAAAGTATATGCAGGAATCACAGAGTGAAATTCAATACCTTTTAAGACCTTTTTTTAAGACTCATTCCATACATTTTAAGACCTTACAACCACTTTTTAATTGGAAACATTGGCGAGATTTTAACTTTGAGTATATTTACTAAATATTAGTGTAAGAAATTACTCCAAAACAAAAAAAAATATTCATATGCGGAATATAAATCTATTAAATCTAGCTAATTCAGCAGGTTGGCGCCTATAGAACAGCAGAAATAATGGTGTTGCCTTGGTTGCTGCAGTAAATAAAGCAGTATGATGTCAAATCTAGCAGGATTTTATTGATTTCATAAACTACACAGCATACTGATATTCGCAGATTTAATTCAGACAAACTTTAGCATACAACCATACATTGCATAATCAAAAATTATGTAAAAATTTAATGTCTTGCAAAATAGCATTTAAGACTTTTTAATACTTTTTAAGGGCCATAAATTTCTCTACATTGATTTATCAACTTTTAATACTTTAAGACCCTGCGGACACACTGTAGATGTTAGTCAAATAACGTTTCTATGTTCTTAATGCCAACTGTGTAAAAAAATTATCTATAAAATGCTCATGATAAACCACCTGTTTGTTTACCTTCAAGATATGCTTCAGTTGCTTAACGCATGTGCACGTGAAGCAGCCGGTGAGCGCCAACACACACTCTAATAATGTACATCTCAACATGCGAAAGTCTTCCTCCATATGTTTTCATCGAAGTTTTTCACAATACTTAACCATCCACACAGTTTTTAATGAAGTCAATGTTTACAAATACAAGCGCAGCCGCTTGATGTCAGAATTTACCAATATTTTGGAATGGATGTGTAAATGGTCTTTTTTGGAAAAATTCCAAAACGCTCTTGTCTGTGTGAACGGCGCTTTTTTTTTAATTATCGGTAAAGTCGTTCCGTTTTCCGGATATTTACCGGTATCACTGTGAAAAAGGGGCTGTTATTTCGATGTGATATTTGACAAAATGAAAACCTCGTTACATTATATTGATTAATTTAATTATAGACTCTGTACTGAGTGTATACTAAATCAGTGTTTCCCAACCCTGTTCCTGAAGGCACACCAACAGTATACATTTTCAACCTCTCCCTAATCAAACACACCTGAATCAACTTATCATAACATCAGAAGAGACTCCAACACCTGAAGTTATGGGTCAGAAAAGGGAGACATCCAAAATATGTACTGTTGGTGTGCCTCCAGGAACAGGGTTGAGAAACACTGTACTAAATTACTAATATTAATTATATACAATTACATTTCTAATATTAATTATATACAATTATATACAATAGTAATTGTATTTTATTCAAATTCAAACAGTACAATACAGTACACTGAAATAATTTCATAAACAGGCATGTAATAAGTTAAATATATAGTATATGACAATTTATATGGAAATATAAATAACAAAGCTAATAAACATGTTCTAAGTGGAGTAGTTTACAGATTTACAGCGAGTCGTTATTGCCAAATGTATATTGTGCTTTTTAATTTGAACTATTTCTCTTTTTCTTATGTGTCTTTCTCTAGTGATGGCAGCTATCCGTAAGAAGCTGGTGATTGTGGGAGATGGAGCCTGTGGAAAGACCTGCTTGCTGATTGTGTTCAGTAAAGATCAGTTCCCTGAGGTCTACGTGCCCACAGTGTTTGAAAACTACATCGCTGACATAGAAGTGGACAGCAAACAGGTTGGTTATTATTAAACAGTGTTAGACATGTTCTTCATTATTTTGTGGGCACGTGCACTGAGAAAGTGTGTGTGTGTTCATGTGTGCGTGCATATGTGTGTTAATTTTAATGATTTTGGCATGTCAGATTTCTTCAGTTTGTGTATTTTGTTGAGGGCAAAATTTGTGGCTGACTAATAAGAGCATGGTAAGGAGTGATATGTTGTTCTTTGTTTGTTTTTTAGAGAAGAAAATATGGCCTTATTACTGCAAAACAGTTGTTGAAATTTGAAGCTGGTTTGTAGAATACCAAGAAGTCAAATTTTTTTTTGTTAATAGTACAGCAACTCCTATTCAATGTAATTTAGTAATGTTTTTTTGTAGGTGTGTTGGATTCGGTTTTATTGTGATTTTGTTTTGTACTTTGTTGTGTTTTATATTTACTTTTATTATATGCAATTATATTACATATGCTTTTAAATATATAAAAATATAAGAGTGTATATATATATATATATATATATATATATATATATATATATATATATATATATATATATATATATATATATATATATATATATATATATATATATATATATATATATATATATATATATATATATATTGTTTTTGTTATTATTATTATTATTATTATTATTATTATTATTATTATTTTTATTATTTTTTCAGGTTGTGTCAATAATATTTAGCAACAAGTACTATTTTAAAAGTATTGATTAATAGTGATTTGGCTTTGCTATCATAAAAGCCAAACAATACTCAACCCTGATATGTTTGGGAATAAACGTCATACGAAGCCACATTAAGCAGTCTATATGTTAAAGCAGTGTTTCTCAACCACGTTCCTGGAGGACCACCTACACTGCATGTTTTGGATGTCTCCTTTGTTTGTCACACCCATTACAGGTCTTTTAGTCTCTGCTAATGGGCTGATGATCTGAATCAGGTGTGTTTGGTTAAGGAGACACGGATAATGTGCAGAGCTGGTGGTCCTCCAGGAACGTGGTTGAGAAACACTATATAGTTTTCTGCCCCAGGCCTTCCATGATGTTTATGACTTTCTTTCTTCAGCTGAAAATTATTTTATATTTTGTTTTAGGAAAACATTCCAGGATTTTTTTTAAATGATTCCAGTGACCAGGCGTTTTTAACATAGACCATTTTTGATGGTTTCCAAATTGTAGATTTAGCCCAAGTCAATCAAATAAACATAGATACATAGAATAAACATAGATATTCTTCTAGGGGAAAATAGAATCATATACGCTACTTTTTAACTTCAAATGTGATTTAATGTTTGCACTGCCAATTAAAGACCTTTTGTCCAGTGTTTAGTTCAGTCAAGTTTAAATAGCCTCAGATTTATACTTTTTTATTTATTTATTTATTTTTTTTAAATACAATTATGGGTACAGACGTTGATCTTAATGCCAGTCAGAGTTTAGAGGCATTGTTTTTTCTGACAAAAAACTGAAGGGTCTTTATATCTGTCTCTCTTTCAGGTGGAGTTGGCTTTATGGGACACAGCTGGCCAGGAAGACTATGATCGGTTGAGGCCATTGTCTTATCCAGACACAGATGTTATCCTTATGTGTTTCTCTGTAGACAGTCCAGATAGTTTAGGTACGTAACTAACTACACACGTAACTCCTATTGTTTAAAGGATTTGTCAGGAAGAGTTCATTTAAAATAAAAATTATTACCAACTATTATGTGTCCCAGTACTGGGTTGCAGCTGAAAGGACATCTGCTGTGTAAAACATAAGCTGGATAAGTTGGCGGTTCACAGTTCAACCCCTGATAAATAAGGGACTAAGCCAAATGAAAATGAATGAATAATGTATCAAATGATTTTAAATTCAAATAGAAATGAACCTTCTATTAATTGAAGAATTCTGTATCACCATTTACACAAAATTATTAGGCATCACAACCGTTTTCAAAACTGACAAGAAGAAGAAATGCTTCTAGAGCAATAAATCAGCATATTAGAATGATCTTTGAAGGTCATCTGAAACTAAAGACAGGAGTATGGAGGCTTATTTCTGTTTTGCATCATGGAACTACACTTTAAAGTGTATTAAAATGTACAACACTCTTTTTCAGTGTAGTAATGTCACAATTCATTTAAAAACTAAAATCATAAAAATCACAAGAACTTGTTGAATTTATCTTGGCATAATTGCATTAGAAACATTTACCAAATTCTGCTCTAACCCCAAGTTTAGAACAGTAGGATAAATTGCAGTTAAAACAGTTAAAGCTGTAAAGAAACTTATAAAGGCTACATTGTATTAAAGAAAATTGAATAAAGGGGTAGTTCACCCAAATATTTATTTGCTGATCATTTACTCACACACTGAATTGACCCTTCACTAAGCCCTGCCCTCTTTAGTTTCTGTTGCCACGCCTGTCAAGCTATCGTGCCTGGCACGTATATTACAATGTGTATGCACCGGTGTCAGATATTGTCAGGGATATAATCAGTCATTTTTGGTGAACAGGTGAGATATATGAGAAAGCCAGACAAGTGTTCAGTTTGTGATCACATCTCGATTTTGTTCTGTTGATATGTAATTTCTAATATTAAAGTGTGTGTGTGTATGTATGTTTGTATGTGTGTGTGTATGTATATGTATATATATATATATATATATATATATATATATATATATATATATATATATATATATATATATATATATATAAAATTGCTATTAGTATGACTGCTATTGCGAGGGCTTAAACGGAGCAGTGCTCATAATATCGAGCAAAAAAATAAATAAATAAAAAGAAAGAAAGAAAAGAAAGAAAAAGAGAGCTGGGAAAAAGAACCTGCTTTGTATTTTTGTTGGAAACACAGTTTAGATCTGTTTAGGGTAAGAGGTGTGAGAGTTATTGCAGTCTATCACTGAATGTGTCAAGAATATCGAAACAAAACCAACTTAACTCCGCTCTTAGCGCCCCTCACACAGCTTGATCCACTCTGGCATTTCTCCCTTTGGGTTTTAGGTTTTGAAAAAGGAAAAAATTCCACCACCTCGTCCAAACTTTTAGGATTCGGGTGTCAGATTTGTACAATCCATATGCACAACGCTTTGGTTTGTTTCCCTCGCTAGAAAGCTTGACAGGCCTCCTGCTCATAGCTATGGTTGCTAAGCCACGATTGGTGTGTAGCGGTTTTCGGGTGTGGCTTAGCGACGGGTCAATTTCTTCTGTTGAGCATAAAACAAGTTTTAAATAATGTTGGAAAAAGCAGCAATTGATATCCACAGTAGGAACAAAAAAGTACTTTGGAGGTCAATAATTGTTGCTTTCCAACATTCTTCAAAATATCTTCTTTTGTGTTCAACGTAAGAAAGAAATTCAAATCGATTTGGAACAAGTGGAGGTTGAATAAATTTTCATTTTTGACTGAACTATTTCTTTTAACACTGTAAAATATTTTAATGTAATAAATAATTCAGTCTCCTGCATTACTGTATTGTCAGTAAGTGTTTTTTTTTCTGTTCCACTGCAGAGAATATTCCAGAGAAATGGACGCCAGAGGTAAAACATTTCTGCCCCAATGTTCCCATCATCCTCGTGGGGAATAAAAAGGACTTACGAAATGATGAACACACACGCAGAGAGTTGATCAAGATGAAACAGGTATGTGTTTTTGTGTGTGCGCACGTTAAGCAGGTGTTGCCATAGTAATGTGAAGTAGAGTTTTGTAAAACACAGCGAAGGCCTTTTGTTGCCCTTTGCTTAACAAACAGGACACTTCCTCTCTCTAACAGCCACAGAGGAAAATGGAAACGCAGCTGTTTCCTGTGGGGATAAAGCTGCCCTCTGGGATTGCATCATGCTGGAGGGTGTTTGCAAGAACCGGTAGCAAAACCTCCATAATAGTCATAATGATACTTTAATACACTTAGCAGATGCTCCCTCTTTTTTTTTCTAAAATTGATTTGCTAATTTATTTAAAACTGTTTACATAGTTTCTTACGCCTCTTTATATTCTTTCAAATTGCGTGGGTATTTTTGCCTACAAGCATTGTTGTTGAAAGGAACTGTGGGTAGAGATATTTGAGAAACCATTTAAGGTCGCTAACAAACAGTGGCGTTAGTGTCTAAGAATGCTCATTGAGATCAAACCTTGATTCTATCTCCACAGGAATGTGGCAGTTTGTTAGTCATGTGATATTTTTCAGCATACTACAGGATGAAATATCTACTGTGGTGTAGGCTGCTGTTTTAAATGCTCCTTTTTACAAAACAATATACTATATATGCGTACATTGTGTAGGTAAAATTGGTAAGTACATTTGCTAGGATAGCATTTGAAACACCATTAATATAGATTCCTGTTTTGTCCTGGGTGGTGTTGATGGTTTTTATTGGATATTCCTAAATTGTGAAGTTGTAACCTACCTTTGCTTAGAATTAGTAAGTACGGCTCGGCATGTCATTGTCAGTGGCAAAATATACTGTAAATCAGATGTTTTCCGATATAATAGGCAAGAATATAGCGTAACAGTGAGGCAACAATGGAATTTTGCCTTTTATAAAAATAATATACTTTATAATGACATAATTTCAGTTTATTTGAATGAACTTTTTAAGTATGGGATAAAGTACATCCAGGAGGTTGTTATTGCAGAAACAAAAATAAAAAATTAGATACAAAACATTGTTCTGAGTCGTAATAATTTATACATTTATTATTTAACAAAGCTGACAGAAACAAAAATGGATCAATGGAGCATACACTAACTTATGTATTATTACACTGCTGTTCGAAATACTTGATTCTGACTGGTCAGTCGTGACATTCCAAGGTATGTTATTTTGAGACCACCTTTGAATCACACAGGCCCAACTTCAAATCACCTTGACCATCCGTGATACATTCACATTCATATACACTACCTGACAAAAGTCTTGTCGTCAATCCCAGATGTAAATAATAACTTGACTTCTAGTTTTTTCTGATAAATCATCTGTTGAACTGCATCCCAATCATCCCAAATACTGCAGAAGACCTATTGGAACCCGCATGGACCCAAGATTCTCATAGAAATCAGTCAAGTTTGGTGAAGGAAAAATCATGGTTTGAGGTTACATTCAGTATAGGGGTGTGCAAGAGATCTGAAGAGTGGATGGCAACATCAACAGCCTAAGGTATCAAGACATTTGTGCTGCCAATCACTTTACAAACCACAGGAGAGGGCAAATTCTTCAGCAGGATAGCACTCCTTTTCATGCTTCAGCCTCCACATCAAAGTTCCTGAAAGCAAAGAAGGTCAAGGTGCTCCAGGATTGGCCAGCCCAGTCACCAGACATGAACATTATTGAGCATGTCTGGGGTATGATGAATGAAGAGGCATTGAAGACGAATCCAAAGAACCTTGATGAACTCTTGATGCAGTCGTCCAAGCTCAGGAGAGTCATACACAATATTAATTATTTTTCCACTGCACCATGACTTTATATGCTATACTGTACATTATTTCTGTTAAGTGACGAGACTTTTGTCTAAGCAAAGTCAGACCTTACTGTACTAATTAAATAATTAAAAAATCAAGGCATGATCATATTTTATTTTGGTAAAATAAGTGTAATCTAGAAGCCTTTGCCTTTCATATAAGCCACTTCTGATACCAAATGATCAACTAGAAGTCAAGTTATTATTTGTTGTTCCTAAAACTTTTTAGACAAGACAAGACTTTTGTCAGGTAGTGTACATTCACCCACATTCATATTTATCTGTTTGTGTATTTGACTTTTTTTTTTTTTTTTTTTTTTACTGTTTCTATCTTGTGACTGCATAATATGTAGGATAGTGAGTGATGCATTCTGCAGCTTTTGTTTCTGTCAGCTTTGCGTTTTTGACTCTTTCGTTGACTTATAATATTTAGGTTAGTGTATGCTACATCAGCTCCATTCAGCTGTTTACTTTCGGTCACCTTTCCATTTAATTAAAGAATTAACAAACTATTATGGCTCAGAACCATGTTTTGTGTCTAGTTTTTATGTTTTGTGGTAAGTAGCCTTGTAATAAGTAGGATAAACGACATCAAGGAGGGTGTTTTCGAAGAATAACGCCCTTCAGTCTTATACAACAGCCCTTCAATTTGTGTTGGGCTGCTGATAAGCCTGTCAGGCTTTATTCTATGATAACCTCTTTGATGTTCTTTATCCCTTACATAACATGTCGTGTTTGACCAATCAGAATCAAGGATTGCAGAGAGCCATGATTTTATTCATTTTTTTTTTACAAGGGTAAAAAATTAATTAAACTGAAAGCATTTGCTTGACATGCCATAGAGGTTCCAACTGTCTATCAGGAAGTATCTGGAAGAATGGTTTCCATAGTTTCTGCACAACCTGCTTAAAAACATTCTGCATTGTTGGTGAATTGAGTTGAAATATGAGACATGTAAAGACAAAAGGAAAATAAATGTATTTAGATAAATATTATAATGTAAAAATGCATATTTAAATGGGCTTTTAGGATGTATACTGTAATATGCTTTGGCATATCAAAGCAGTAGTCGACATTATATTCAAAAAAATGCTCAAAACATGCTATTAAACA
Organism: Danio aesculapii; assembly: GCF_903798145.1. Classification (NCBI taxonomy): domain Eukaryota; kingdom Metazoa; phylum Chordata; class Actinopteri; order Cypriniformes; family Danionidae; genus Danio; species Danio aesculapii. The sequence goes on along the minus strand of NC_079442.1, from coordinate 26,166,548 downwards.
CAATATATCACTGCAGATGTAGTGGAATTGTTCAATTCTATACACAATACTGTTTTTTCCTGTTTTTGCAAAGGAAAGTAGTTGTAAAAAGAAAGCTGGAGCAGATTTATCTATGAGCAGCACACTGCCTCGTTTAATTTCTGAATGAATCTGTTGTTGAACAAATCATTTATGTCTGTGATTCGATTATAACAATAATAGCTTGGTTTCTAAATGAATCAGCATTTTAGTGTTTTGTTATGGTCACCAAAGCTGCATTTATTTGCAATTATTGTATTTTGTTTCTGTGATGGGAAGTCAGAATTTTAACAACCATTACTGCAGTCTCTAGGGTGACACGATCCTTCAGAAATAATTCTGATTTTGATGCTCAATTGTTTTATTATAATTCATTTCAATGTTAAAACAGTTGCAATACTTGATTGCTAACACTTTACAAGGTTTCGATAGTTAATGTTCTTTAACGCTTATGTGCTGTTGATGTTTTCCACTCTGGGTTGATTTTGCGTCTTAATTTGGCCACAATTTTTTTCTGTGTTTCAGCTAGCAGAATTTTTGGTGACATCTTATTTTGACAATTAATTTGAGAAAATGCTTTGAAAAGACCTCAATGATACACTCAAATTTACTACCCCTTTGTTATGTTAGGGATGAAAACATCCACTAAATTAAACTGCTGTAAAAATGCATCAGATTAATATTTTTCATTTTTATTTTGCACAAATCTGTTAACCAACCTCAGTCCTGATCAAAACTACTAAATTGATTAGAAAATTACAGGATTTTAACTCTTTAATCGCTAAATTCATAAATGATGTCACTGATTTGGTGAAAAAACACAAAATGTTATATTTTCATTATAAAAAGTAATTGTGGAATGCATCTTTTTAAATTTTTTTTACCTTTTATCAACGTCTTTGACATGTGAAACAACATTGCCTTTGCATTATTTTTAATAGATTTTTCATTCCCCCCTAATTTACTGTTGGTGGCTGTGTTTGCCCCAATGACTTCCATTATAACCCTATTATTTATTACAAAACCATGACACCATATAATCATGCATTTTTGATTGTTTGCGGTTTTCCTTGTTGAGAAGAGATAACATTTGTCATTTTTACTGTTGATCATCAGTTGGCACCATTAACCCTTTAGATAGGCCTGTACAAAAAAAAGCTTAGTTTCTGGATTTTATATGGAGTATAACAGCAAATTACAGTACGTGTATCTGTGAGTGTGTGAGAGTGACCTTTAGGCACTTAAATTGATGTGTCTGAGAAAATCAAAACATGCATCTCAGCTCTCAGAACTACATGGAGTAGATAAAAACAAAGACTGTGTATTTATGCACCATCAAATGTGGTTATAATGAAAGTCAATAGGGCAAGAACAGCCACCAACAGTAAATTATCGAGAAAAAATGAAAATCTAACAATGTATCAAAGCCAATGTTGTTACTAATTATTCACATGTTCTGACTGCGATAAAAAGACTGGCAGTAATATAAAAATTACTTTTTATATTGAAAATACGTCATTTTGTGTTTTTTTTTTTTTTTTTTTTTTTAAATCAGTGACAGGAAGTTTATTTGATAAATTAATGCTACCTTTTGTCTTATGTGTGTGTTTCAGGAACCTGTCAAACCAGAGGAGGGGCGTGACATGGCCAACAGAATCAGTGCATTTGGATACTTGGAGTGTTCTGCAAAAACTAAGGATGGAGTTCGAGAGGTATTTGAAATGGCCACCAGGGCGGCGCTGCAAGTCCGCAAGCGCAAGAAGAGAAGCGGCTGCTTGCTGTTATGAGCCACACACTGAAACACACACACACACACACACACACACACGCACACATCTCCTTGTATCTTTTAGCAACTGATCCCAAGAGAAACCTACAATACCTACCACAAACCAGGTGTGGATGACAGGAAAATATTTATAAAGAATTCGCAGTGTGTGTGTGTATGTGTGTGTGTGTCAGTAACCAATACCTCTCCATTCTGCCATCTTTCTCTTTACTTTACTTTTCTTTTCGCCAATATACCTTCCTTCCTTCCTTCTCTGGGCGAAAGACTGACTGATTAATTTTGTATATGTACATAAATCCTCTCTGTCTCTTTCGATTCTGGTTTACAGTTATTCTATGCCTCTGTATATGACGCTCAGTGATTTAAGTTTAAAAAACAAAAGCAAATACACATTTATCATTCATTTAAACTGCCAGTTTGTGGTTTGTCATTGATTTATTTGACTGATGACTGTGTTGAAGTGCCAGCTTATGCTGACCGTAGTCAGAATAGATGCCCTATTACTTTCATATTAATGAAAACAGCATTGTGATGAATAGAAGTACAGTGTATTTGAATAATTTAACTTGCTTCCATAAACATAAGTATTGTTTTTTAGCTAATGAGTTTTTTTTTCCGTTTCGCTCAAGTATAATTGTGTCAAGTTTAAACCTCACATAATGGCTTTAGCAGGCTAAAAGTGAATTAGCAATACGTGCTAAGTGAATTAGCTAACTCGGCCTGTCAGTCTGGCCTGTCTGATTAGCACAATGTGTGTGCGAAAGAAAGAAAGAGATTGTGGTAGTGTTACAATTTCAGAAGTGACATGAAATCGGGACAATTTATCAGCTTTAGATAATGCATTCCTTATGAAAATGTAACTATATTTTTACTACAAATAAAACCAGAAAGAAATATTGTTACTGGAAGTTAACTACAATGGCTACATGGCTTTGCTACACCAATAGTGGTGTTTATAGTGACCGTGGTAATAAATGATAATCTGACAATATATGGACATGCTCGTTAAACAACTTTTCAACTATTATAAACCAAAGTCTGTAACTTTTTTTGAAATTTTCAAAAATGAATCAAAATGCAAAAATACCACCGAATTTGTTCCTTTTTTTAGACCGATGAAGGTTTTGGAATGATTGAAGGTTCTGGTCTACAGTTCAGTTAAAGGAGTGGTCCACTACGATATCATATTTTCAACTTTAGTTGATGTGTAATGTAGCTGTGTGAACATAAACCGCATCTCTGAATGTAAGACGTTCAAAGTTCAATGCAAAGGGAGACATTGGCTTTTACAGAGTTAGCTTAGCAAAGCCTACAGCGAACGAAGATTGGGAACTACAAAAAAATACATCTGGGTCAGTGAGATGACAAATGCTTCAGGTTACGCGCATTCACCATGCGCACACACCCTGCACAGCAAAGGGACGTGGCCAGAACCGCTGTAATGTTATAGTAGAAAAGCTAAAACGCCGTCCAAATGCAGCTATTTTCACAGAGCTTGTTCTGTTTCTGTATTGGGCTTCCATAGGACACGACACAAAGAGAGAAGTGCTTACGATTTAATTTTAATTATGTTCTAGAGAATTAAAAAAATATATAGATAGCATTTGACAAAGGACAGCTTCCAAAATCTCCCAGTTCAGTGCTGGATTCTGCTAAAACTCCTCAAAGAAGGAGCAGCTCAAACCACAATAGACAAAGCTGTGGATTGTGAGCCATGTAAGTGTTTTTATTTGTTAAAACTGATCTATGACATGCATAGTGTCTAGCGTAAACGGTATGTTGTAGAAAGGACGTAAACAAGGATTTGGCACCATTAACAATTTAGCTACAAGTTCATAATCATCCGTCAAACCCCTGTAAACACCCACAATTTTCACCGGCGCATGCAGCATCTCTCTATGTGGCCGCTTTCAGTGCGTTCTACATCTTAAATAACAAACTCGCAAAAAGATATGTGAATGTTTCATATTACTTACACATGCTTATAACACGAATATATATGAAAGACACTTGTCAGATTTTATTTTAGGGAGCAGGCGTGAGGTTCAACTGTTTCCTCTGTCATTTTTGCCGGATTCAGGCACAAACTGATACAGCTACTGTAACTGACAGTATTTACACCGTGTAAATGTTTTCATGTTAGCTTAGTAGCTGTATATAATCAAAGTAAGATATATGAAAAAATAACATGATTTTCAACAAGTGAAGCATGAGCACACATTGCTTTGCACCCCAAAAACACAACCAAGCCTTAAAAATACACTCTGGACCAGCCCTTTAAAGGTATAGGATTCTTATGGGTAATGGAAATCCTTGAAAATACTTGAATTTTTATCAGGTGTTTGAAAAGTTTGAAAAGTGTTTTGATTTCAGATATGTTGCTTGAAATGGCTTGAGGATGTAATTGTGTTGCTTTTATGATAATTTATCTTACTAAATGGGTAATAATAATTGATTATTTAAATAAGACAATTTAAATCCAATGAGCTTCCAATGAGCAAAACATAGAGCTACAAATTCTGCATTGCACTTTACTTTTAGACACACGCAAACTTCTCTAAGCACTTTGCTTTGGGGGAATCCCTGCTGCCATTCTGAAGTGTGTTCCACTTGGGAAGAGTTTGGTTTAACTGGACAAACCCTCGACTGCTGGATTTTGACTGAGGGAGTGAGTCTACTTCATACATTATGTACACTCCAAGCACCTATTTGTCCCACAGTTCAGTGCGATTGTGATGTCACAGCAGCAGCTTCCATCCACAATGCATAGTAGTTTCCAAGTGCTCAAAGACTTACGGTATTCCATTTTAACCTATGTTCTGCCAGTGGTGGACACTTGTGTAACGTAGTCAACTATGGGAGAAGTTAATAAGGGATTGGCATAAAACATTTGTTCTAGAACACAGCCAAAATGTCAAATGTAAAAGCAACTTTACCATTAGACATGGGCTGTGTTTCACTCCGCTTTTAGACAGACCCTCATGAACTTCCCCAAGCACTTCCTCTCAAGAGAATCCCCATTGCCCTTTTGAAGTGTGTTCCACTTCATCAAGTCAGTGAGGGAAGTTTTTACTTCAAGACAGATGCTCAAGCCCTTGATTTCTGGAGGGAGACTGGACTTCCAGTCCAAATTTACATGCTTTTCCTCGATAACTTGCTTCCATCTCATTGACATGGGTTTAAATGTGCTGAAATTGGTTTAAATGGAACGCCTTAAACCTTTAAGCATTTGGAAACTATATGCACTGCAAATGCAAGCTGCTGCAGCCATATTGTATTGTGGACAATATGGTGCCAGGATTGTTCATACGAAGTAAACTTGCTCCCTTGGTCAAAATAAAGGATTTGAGGGCCTGTTGATTTAAACGTCCCTCATCTACTTGACAAAGTGTTGCACACTTCAAAACATGACCCTGTGCCTTTCCATTGATATATGATTTTTTTGGATAGGACAATATTTAGCCTAAACATAACTATTTGAAAATTTTGGAATCTGAGAGTTCATGAAATAAAAATAAGAAAATCTCCTTTAAAGTTGAAATGAGTTTTGGTATATTTACAGCTGGGAATTTTCTAAATATCTTCATGGAACATGATATTTACTTCATATTCCAATGATTATTGGCAAAAAGGTAAAACAATCATTTTGACCCATACATTGTAATTTTGGCCATTGCCAAAGGGGAAGTGCTTAGTGAAGTTTACAAGTGTCTGGTTAAAAATGGAGTGGAACGCAGCCGCTGTCTACTTCATATGTACACTAAGCACTCATATATGCCATGATGCAATACAAATGTGATGTCACCACAGCAGATTTCATAGTAGTGTTCCATAGATACATAGATTTACATTAGCTGTCGCCTACCCTGTTGTTGTCTGTTGGAAGGAATGCCATTTTAGTACAGGGTAGCGCTCCTTTGAAATGAATGTAAGACCAAGCTGCAGTGGAGGACTGTGGCCATTCAGGACCAGAGATACCCACAATTATCTATGATCTGGAGTTTTCCCGGTTGTCAATATGCAAATATTTTTTTAAATTTAGAAAATTATAATTTTACATCACTTTTTACATTGATGGATAAGTGACCGCATGGGCGGTAAAGTGTAGATCGGATACGCGGCCGACCGGAAGTGCGATTATGCACATTAATATAGCAGCATTTTTTATGACACTGTACAACAATAATTTATATTTTTACAGTACTGTGATGATTGGGTTTCAGGTTGGGGTGGGGGCAAGCGTTAAAAAAACTATTTATTGGGTAATTTAATAGATAAAATAAATAATACTCTGTACAACTACTGTTTTTACCTTACTGTGACGGTTGGGGTGGGGGTAGGCTTTAATAAAATACAATAAATGAGAAAGTTCATAAATAATATAAATAAATCTCGTTAACTTCCGGCAGCATCCATAACCGATTTAGCAACAACCCGCATGGGCATTCCTGACAAAGAGCGAGTGTTTGTGTAACTTATATGGAAATGTATTATCCACCCTCCCTGTTAAATTTGATCTAATCCGTGTCCTAAAACGCACCCCCTCTACTACTTTCACTTTTCACTCATTCTAACGGAGGGAGCGATTCGTTTGTGAATAAATCTCCGTTATGAATGGCTCATTCACTTAGCTGACAATAATACAAGTTTCTAGCATCGCAGCATCTTGTTGTCATATTTCTTTTGCATTGTTTGCTTCCTTTATTCAACACAACTAGCATAAGCCTAGTATTTAGTGTGAGTTGGTGCTACTTTGCCTTATGATCAGTGCAGTAAGAGACTGTGTTATCATCAATATCGTGACTTGTTTTGCCCAAAAGTTGATAACATACAAAAACGTAAAAAAACGAAATCTTACCTTTGAAATGTTCTTCATTTGTGCTTTGTTTTCTTTGTTTGCTCATTACTACACCCGTACGCAGCGCTAAAGTCCAGCATCTTCATGTTGACACAGTCTTGACTAGTGCGGTTAAATGACGTTTGTCCTGGGAGCACTGTACCAATGTGGAGGCACTATTGACGCATGCTCAGGGTCTGTATGCAATATCTAGAGTATATATCTATGGTAGTTTTCAAATGCTTAAGTGCTTAGGATATTCCATTACCATTTATTTTGAACAGTAATCCATTAAATCCTGTCACTGTGTCATAATATTGGTAACACTTTACAATAAGGTTGCTTTAGTTAATGTTGGTTAATAAATTTACTGACAAGAACAAACAATAATCAATTAATTATAGTATTTATTCATCTTAACATTGTTAACATTAATGAAAATACACTAGTTCATTGTTGGTCCTTGTTAACCAGGGTGCGAATTACAGGGGGGTTTGGAGGGGATTGACCCCCCTAATTAATGCTTGATTAATATTGATAAATAGTTTTCCCTGATCTGTATCTTAAATAGTAATTTAAATAATGGATAATACAAACATACATTTGACCACCCCTATAATGGTATATAGCATTATAGGGCTTCATGCATAATCGCGCCACTCAGTCGTTGCAAGAATCATTCAACAGCTTCTAAACCAGCAGATCTAGAGCAGCAATGGATATCGTAAGTGGTCACAACTGTTTATAGCCTATACATATGCATATAGCATAAAAGTAAAGTAAAATTAGATGCATAGTTTGAATGGTGGGGAGTTAGTAATCTCTGAAATAATCAGGTTACTGTACAGAAGTCAAAATTATTAGCCCCCTTTGAATTTTTTTTTTTTTCTTTTCCCCAAATTATGTTTAACAGAGCAAGGAAATTTTCACAGTATGTCTGATATTTTTTTCTTCTGGAGAAAGTCTTATTTGTTTTATTTTGGCTAGAATAAAAGCAGTTTTTTAAAAAAAAACATTTTAAGGTCAAAATTATTAGCCCCTTTAAGCTATATTTTTTTCTGATTATCTACAGAACAAACCATCGTTATACAATAACTTGCCTAATTACCCTAACTTGCCTAGTTAACCTTTTTAACCTAGTTAAGCCTTTAAATGTCACTTTAAGCTGTATAGAAGTGTCTTGAAATATATCTAGTAAAATAGTATTTACTGTCATCATGGCAAAGATAAAATAAATCAGTTATTAGAAATGAGTTATTAAAACTATTATGTTTAGAAATGTGTTGAAGAATTCTCTGCGTTAAACAGAAATTGGGGGGGGGGGGGATAAATGGGGGAGGGGGAATAATTCAGGGGGGCTAATAATTCTGACTTTAACTGTATGTCAGAATACATTTAATATCCTTCAAAACACTGAAAACACTGAAAACCGAAAAGTCTTATTAATAAATTTGATGTCATTTAAATAAATAGACAAATTTAATTCACTGAAAACTTAACAAAAAGCACCCTGTGCATTAAATAATGCTATTGCAAGGCTCTCTGGAATACTGGATTCTGATTGGTCAATCACGATATTCCAATGTTATTCTCTAATAGCAACCAGGCAGGTACTTTGAATTAGGGCTGCACAATACATCGTTTCATAGATTGCAAATCCTGTGATAGTCACATTGCAAGATTTGCAATGTTGAGTTTATAGTATAGTTGACCAGGAGCTACAGAATTGTATTTAATTACTGTATTTATACGTAATTTATATGATTTTTGCAAAAAAAAAGTTTTGTCTTGTTTCTAGTCCAAATATCTACATTTCAAAGCGAAAGCATGTTTTTTTACTTGCCTCACTGGCAGACTTACCTGTTTTAGGGAAAAACTTTTAATTTTGACTTATTTCTTCTGAAGTTGAAAACAAAACAATATTTTTACTTGATCTAAGAATTTTTATATATTTGGACGAGAAACAAGACAAAACAAAGGAAGAAAAGCATTTTTTTAGCATTGTGATCGTTCAATTTCTGTGCCTGAATACTGTTAAACTCCCCATAAAAACGTCAAATAGTGCCATTCAAACTATCTTGTGACACTATTCATATCGCAATATGAATCGTTTCAGAAAAATAAAATATGGCAATATCATTTTTTTCCAATATCGTGCAGCCCTATTTGGAATTAACCTTGACAATTAGTGAATATATTTTGTATATAATATATATCCATATCTTAGACACCATGGATGTCTGGTGTTATTGGCTATTTGGTGACTGAATAATAATTAGGTAAAAATGTAGGCTGCATCCAGTCGTTTTTTTTCTTTCCAAACATTTTTTTTTCTTTCTGCAAGCTTCAAGTAGCCATGTAATAACCGTGTAATGTACATCCAGGTTATTGTTTTCACAGAATAAAAAAGTCCTTCATTATTGTAATGTTATTGTGTTTTAATATAATCCCTTACTTAACAAGCACAACTGTTATTGAAATTTTAACAATGCTTTAGTAAATAATGAAATTAACATCAACTAATGACTATTAATAACATATATTATTCATTCATAGTAAATGCCTTCCCTAACAATAACTATAGAACCTTATGTAAAGTGTGACCATTATATATAGACCCTCCCATTCCTTCCTGCACACATCATTTACCAACATTCCTGTGGATCCAGCAGAACTGAGGGGTGTGTTTGTTTGGGGCGATGACTTCAAAGTTCAGTGTTTTCCAGAGATTGTTAATACATCTTTAATTGTGGGGTAGAGGTGACTTAAGAGTTACTAAGATCTATTTTGTAGATCCCTATTCCTGTCCCTATAATTGGAGCCCAGCAAGTAACTTTAAATGAGAGGTTATTGTGTTAAGAGCAAGCTCAAACTGGTTTAAATTTAAGTTAAGCAGTGACTCAGTATATGACTCCATATAACTGTGACTGCCATTTATAGGCTCTCTATAAAATAAACATCACTGCAACGGTTATCTGTGTGTAGCAGTACATCTAATAACCACAAGGGGGAGGCAAACAGTATAAAACCAAACCACTGACGTTGTCATCATGCGGAGATTATTGAAAACACATGAACCCTTTATTGGGTGAGGATGAACCACATATGTTAACTTCATTGACACTGATAACAATATCTTTATTTTTTTATTGAAGTAGTAAATGTCTTGTAATGACCCAGAGAAACTCTCCAGGGTTTTTCTGATTAGTATCTCAATGAGTGCCATAAAAAGGGTTAAAATGTTTGAAGTTGAATAATCAAAGCACAGCTGAAATGTATTTTCTAATTTAAAAATAGTTTTCAAAGTCTCATTTTATACAAACAAAGACAAAAATACTGTTAGTTTATCTGTTTTACAACAATTATTGTTTTCATATTGCAGTCAGAAAGGCACTTAATCAAAAACTTGTGGTCCATGTCCTCACATATTCAAGTAATTTCTGTTCTCCGCTTAAAATAACAGCTAAAATGTATCAAAAATTCAGAGAACGCTTTAAAATTACACTTATAAATTCAAAAAACATACAATCAAATTGTGCAAGGTCGATGTTGTACAATGTCTTTGCTACAATGTGTGGATTAAAAGTGTTGATGTTGCACCGCTTTACAGAAGATGGGCTTGAGATGAAGGATCTTCTATATTAGTAATCATTCCTAAACTCAGGATCCACGTACCGCTGGACTGGACTCTCCTCGGTTTCCTCTAGAAGGTGAAAGAAAATGAGGTTTTAGGAAACTATTCTACATTAACATTATTATACATTATTATTTAATACATTTATTACCATATTATTACTGTATATTATTTACTATTAGAAATTGTAACAAGGATGCGGGTAAATTTTGTGATTGTGCATGAGCTAATTATTAATAAAACAATATACTCTTATGTTTATTTGAGAAATAATTCATTTATTCATTTTGCTTCAGCTTAGTCCCTTTATTCGTCAGGGGTTGCCACATCGTAATGAACCGCCAACTTATCCAGCATATGTTTTACGCAGTGGATGCCCTTCCAGCTACAACCCATCACTGGGAAATATCCATACACACTCATTCACACACATTCACTATGGACAATTTAGCTTATTCAATTCACCTGTACCACATGTCTTTGGACTTGTGGGGGGAACCGGAGCACCCGGAGGAAACCCACAAGAACACAGGGAGAACAGGCAAACTCCACACAGAAATGCCAACTGACCCAGCCGGGACTCGAACCAGCAAATTTCTTGCTGTGAGGCGACAGTGCTAACCACTGAGCCACCGTGTCGCCCCTGAAAAATAATTTTTACCAACAATTTGTTAACTTCAACTTTAAATTCGAGAACTCTCTCATCCTCCGTAGACTGCAATGGTCTCGAGACATTTAAAGTCTAGAAAAGCAACCACCAGTTGTTTGGATTATTATTTATTTATATTTTTTTATAATATTATTATTGTGGTGTCAGGCCTCTCACGCCCTCGTGGTGGACCTGCTCTGTGTTAGCTACATCACACCACTCTTTTGCATCAGGTCAGGGTAAGCGTTTACTAATGGCATGTATAACGTATTGCCTTCAAATTGTGTATCCACCAAAGTGTTTGTTCAAAGTTTTCTTTTTTTTTTCTGTCAATGAGCATCTGAATATGCAAATGTCGTATTCCCTCTAGTAAATGCACAACTTGATCTCATGTACAAGACATAGGTAAGGAAGTTGATGAACAAACTGAAGTCACATGGAACGTTTTGATAATGCTTTTTGGTTGCTTTTCTGAACTTTGAGTCTGTATCACTGCTGTCTGTGGAGGACGAGAGAGCTCTCAGAAATAATTTTAAAAAAGATAAACGAAGGTCTCAGGGAATTAAAATGACATGAAGGTAAGTAAATAATAATTAGAAGATTTTTTTAAATTATTTGTGGGTGAATTAATCCTTTAATACTGTAAGTGACTTAAAGAATCATTTATTCAATAGTTTCAAACTCACACACAAAAACTATTAAAAATAAAAAATACTTTTGCTACTTGTTCAAATTACTTACTAATCAACACAATTCTTGAGGATTTTTTGGGGACAACTTATTTGTTTTGTGTTCAATCCACTTAAATTTGTAAAAACAATAGTTAAACTTAATCTAGTGGTAGGGAACCCTTGGCTCGTAAACCACATGTGGCTCTTTGACCAAAAAATACAGGGCTCGCCAGCAAACTCCCTTCAACTAGAAGTCCTCTCGTCACTAGAAATCAGTTTTTTATTGAAAACACAATTACAATTCTTTTTTTATTGTAATTTTTTACAGCAAAATAATTTAAACCTGTTAACAATAAAGGACGTTTCGACCAATGCGCGTGAGTGGCACGTCATAAACTTGAATTGTGACACCAATAAGAGTAAACGACTTACTTTTCTATATAACCTCGCGCACGAAGTAAATTCAAACAACATTCATGAGTGGAGCTGAAAAGAAGAAATCTATAAACTGTCCTTCATCCATTCTTGTGATGATTCAACAAGTGATGATTTGTATTTGTTTATTTTTATAGTACATAATGTTGTATGTGTGTATATATATATATATATATATATTATATATATATTATATATATATATATATATATATATATATATATATATATATATATATATATATATATATATATATATATATATATATATATATATATAATTGCCACTATACTGTACAACCTAATGGCTCTTTAAAAAATGCATTTGCTAAAAAAATCAGAAATGGCACTTTGCTGGAAAAAGGTTCCAAACCCCTGACTTAATCTATTTGTGTTGGAACAACATGAAGCAATTGTGTGGAACCCTGAATTTTTAGAGTGCTGGCTAATTCAAAATAGCAAGTGCTTAAGCACCACTTTGGGTCTGTCTACATGCCTGCTTATTGATAAAGTCAAACAAGGTGTTGTGACTGTCAGAGATTTAGAATGTAATTAAAACCTGTCTCACCATCCTGGATGTTAAGTGCAAGAAGACGGCTTTCAACTTCTTCTATTCTCTCTACACTGGTAATGGAAATCCCAGTGTAACCACCCCGCTCCAAACAGAAGTCAATAAAGCTATTTAAATAAACAAGAGATACACGTCATTTAGGGAGTACCCCGACAGGATTTAGATGAGAAACATTTTTCTTTGAATGTCCAGCATACCGGCCCCAGCTCTCATCTGTCCGCAGAATGATGGGGTTTCCCACCATGATTAACAAGGATTTTGCTCTTGTCACCGCCACATTGAATCTCTGAAGAAAATAGAGTGAGAGCAAGTTCAATATAGAGTCTATAGACTAATTCAAGACTAATATAGAGTTAAAGGCAGCATTATTAGCCACCTGGAGAAATTTTAATTCTTTTTAAAACACTTTGTAAGTGATGTTTAATCAAGGAACTACTTTGATACGAATGTAAGTATTACATTAGTTTTTAATACCACATGATCCTTCAGAAATCATTCCAAACACTTCAACTTTTTACCTTTTCATTTTTGAGAAACCCAATGTTGAATGTTTCATCCAAACTGATGTATTTTACACTGCTGCGAACAGTTGAAACCATGATCACTTTCCTCTCTTGGCCCTGAAACTCCTCCACAGAACCGACCTTCACACCACACAAAGGAAGATGGCTATCATTTTATGCTCCTAATTTAAAGGAATAGTTCACCCAAAACTGATTATTACTCATCCCTTACTTGTTCCAAACTTGTCTGACTTTCTTTCTTCTGTTGAACACAATGGAAGACATTTTGAAGAAAGCTGTAACATTTGACTTCAATAGTAATTGTTTTACCTAGTACGGAAGTTAATGGATTCAGGTTTTCAGCTTTCTTCAAAATATCTTCCAATGTGTTCAACAGAAGAAAAAAGTCATAAAGGTTTGGAACCACTTGAGGTAATGGAAAAAGTGAGTAAATCTTCATTTTGGGGAGAACTATCCCTAGTTTTTACAAGTGTTCTCAAACCTACTTTCAGGTTGTTAATGCCCATGTAATCTTTGAAGTCCTTGTCTGTATCGATGGCCCGTTTAATCTTATCCACCTTTAAAATAAATCCCCAGAAATTAAAGTAAAAGCAATAGAAGACCATTTGGCAGTTTTAGCTGCTATTTTGTCAACTAGAATGTCTGTTCAAGACAAATTTCCACCTGTTTCCTGTAGGGGGCGATGATGCCAATGTCTTTGGGGAAGATTCTAGAGATTCCCTTCTTGGGCTGTGCCAGAAGCAGTTTCTTCAGGTAGTCAACAAGGATGTTGATTTCATAGATGTTAAAGAAAGAAGGACTGTTTGACTCTCTCTCATCCTTTCCAGGAACACCATGGAAAATCACAGGAAATCCCTGGAAAAAAACTGTTACTGTTAATATTTGGGTAATAATCTCATTATGCAATATGCGTGAAGGCAGTTTCACTTGCGACCCTAGTATGTTTGAGAAAATCCAGGTACTGTAGTGAAAAGAGACTAATCTGCTGTTCAAAATGTCCCATACCTTTGTAGGCAAGTGCTCCCACATGCAGTACTGGTTAGAGCTGATCTCATCTGCACATGCTTTCAGTTCCCCATCATAGAACAACTTATTAGGAACCTCCAAAATGTATGGGTGAGACCTGGAGCGAGAGATTGTCTATAATTGATTCTAGATTTGAATAATTCCAAGAGCCCTGAACAGTGAATAATGTGACCGAAATTATGACTGAAATTGAAAAGACATTTTGATAACTGATTCTAGGGCTGCACAATATATTGTTTTAGCATCGATATCACAATATGTGAAAATGCAATAGTCACATCCCAGGATGTGCAATGTGGTGTCAGGATTATAGTTACAAGATTTTAGAACACATGAATATCTTGGAGTCATTTCAGTTTAACCATAATAAAGTAAAAGTGTAATAATTGCTTGTGTTTTAAGGCCTGTTTAAACATTTTAAGCAAGTTTAAAGCATTTGAGCACAAGGAAAATTATGTTTGTAGCTTTAACAAAGATTGTGTTTAATTGTTATACACAATGAAGAATTTACAGCTTTATTATACATTTGATTATTTTATTTCTGTATCATTTGTATATTTGTTCTATTTATCTCTGCTTGTAATTTGTTGATTATATTTTACGCACTCCCCTACAAAATTATCCCAATCATTAATTAAAGGGCTGGTCCAGAGTGTATTTTTAAGGATTGGTTGTGTTTATAAGATGTAAAGCAATGTATGGTCATGCGACATTTGTAAAAAAAAAAAATCATGTAATTTTTTTTCATATATCTGACTTTGATTATATACAGCTACTCAGCTAACATGAAAATGACTCTTTCCTCCTATTTCCTCTAAAAGGCCTGGCCTCAAGAAGCTCTGATCTTAGCGCTGTGTAAACAGTAGCTGTATCAGACGCAAAAATAAAGAGCACACAGCTGAACCTCACGTATGCTCTCTAAAATAAAAATTGATGAGTGTCTTTCACATATATTCGGAATAAGCATGTGTAAGCAGGGCTTAATTTGTGCCAGAACATTTGTGCCAGATCCGGCACCTGATTTCACCGATCCCCCTCCTCAACCGCCCTCCTCCCCCGTCCGCTGTTCACTATCACTTTCTTCCGCAACTCCCCAACCCTCTTCACTTTCGCCTGTGACAACCCCCCAATAAGTACTTAAGGACTTTCGTCCTTAGTCCGCGACACCCCTCCACCATACAACCAACCCCCCGCTCTCCACTTTCATGCGCAACACCTCTCCATCCTCGGGTAACATGCCGGATCCGTTCCCCGATCTGTTCAGGGACCTCACAATTCACAAATTAAGCACTGTGTGTAAGTAATATTAAACGATCACATTAGGGTTGGGCCGATGGCCGATAGACACCACGATGCTGAGCCAGCATCGCGATCCTCTGCCCCGCCCCCGTCGCAAATCAACTTGCGAAAAATGCACACTGCGGCCTCGTTTAGGTCTTAGTTTTTAAATGCCATTTTAGAATGAAAACGATCCACATCCACTCTGCCGTTTCACCTAGCATCTTTGAACAGCCCACCATCCACACTACTGCTAAAAAAAAACATCACGTGACCTCAGACACAGACCCACACACACACTGTCGTGCACTCGAGACAGCGGGTCCAGGCAGTCAGCGGGTCAGTACACTGCTTCAATCTTTCGCTTTCACGCTTGTACTTAGTAATTTAAGTGAAAACCTCAGATACTGTTGGTTGTGCACCTTTTTTACCAACCAAGTTAGTCGACGCCATTATAACGACACGGATCACTCTGCCTATTCATGCCAGAGTCCTGTGGATAAAGTGATTGACAGGTGGTAATTTTTGTGTAACTTATCTTTATTTATTTATGATTTGGTAATGGGTAAAACAAAGACCATGCGGGTCAGGTAGTTGAAACGGTAGGCTAGAAATAATCAATTCATTATGAAATAATTTATTATTCATAAATATTGAATTCACCGCCGCCTATGATGACGATGCCATCGTCCATCGCAATGTTTCATATTAGACATCGTACGATGACAAATTGGTCGACATCGCCCTACAATAGTTCTCAGGGAGTATCTTTTGCGAGTTTGTTATTTGAGATGTAGAACGCAGAGAAAGCGGCCACATAGAGAGACACTGCATGCGCCGGTGAAAATTGTGGGTGTTTACAGGGGTTTGACTGATATATATGAGTTTGTTATTAAATTGTTAGCAGTGCCAAACAGCATTTCCCATTGTTTACATTCTTGGTTACATCCCTGTTACAACATGCCGTTAACGCTAGAAACATGTGCATGTAGTTCATCAATTTTATCAAATAAAAACACTTACAGGTTGTGGAGCACAATCCACGGCTTCTTCTATTATGGTTGGAGCAGCTCCTTGTTTGAGGAGTTTTAGCCGAATCCACCACTGAACTGGGAAAGATTCTGGAAGCTGTCCTTTGTCAAATGCTATCTATATATGTTTTTTTATAACTCTCTGTAACATAATTAAAATTCAATTGTAAGCACTTCTCTCATTGTGTCGTGTCCTTTGGAAGGCCAAATAAAGAAACAGAACAAGCTCTGTTAAAATAGCAGAGTTTGGAAGGCATTTTAGCTTTCTCTACTATAACATTACAGCGGCTCTGGCCATGCCCCTTCGCTGCGCAGGGTGTGTGCCCATGGTGAATGCGTGTAACCTGAAGCATTAATGATCTCATTAACCCTGATGGATTTTCTTTGTAGTCCCCTAACTTCGTTCATAGTAGGCTTTGCTAAGCTAACTCTGTAAAAGCCAAGGTCTCCCTTTGCATTGACCTTTGAAAATATTACATTCAGAGATGCTGTTTATGTTTACACAGCTACATTACACATCAACTACAGTTTAAAATATGATATCGTAGTGGACCACCCCTTTAAGCTATCTTGAGAAAAATCGCAATATACATTGCAGAAAATATAAATATCGCAATAATATCGTGCAGCCATAACTGATTCTGTACCTATATACAGAAAACTCCATTTTAGATTTAGGGGTTTAGGGTCATCAAAAACGAGTAGTTCTTCAATCTGTTAATCCTTTAATAGGCACCATAACTGACTGGCTTTGTCCATAGCTTATCATTAAAATAAAAAAAACTATAATATTTAACTCTTAAAAACAGACGGGCACATCCTACCTGTAATTCATAATAAGTTTGCTGACGTATCGCTTGTCGAATTCCACATCGTCTTTCTTATAAAGATCATTCTGTGTCATCAGCCTCTCTAACAAAGAGACATCTACGAAAGACACATGCAACTATAATTGACAATAAATTACAATAAAACATACTCATACACAATATTTTACTTAAGCACCTTTGTCTCCATTTGTTTATTCACACACTACGGCCAATTTAGTTTATCCAATTAATCCACACTGAAAGGCCTCCTGGTCCAGCCAGGACTCAGACAAGCAACCTACGTGCTGTGTGCTAACAGAGCCACCGCATGATTCATTACACGTGAACAGTCATTATTCAGTTATTGTAAAACAATAAATAGTGATAAAATAAAATATGAATGATTTTTAACACTGGTAAGTTGGTTTAGTTAGTTTGTGTCAGTATATGTGCATCCTACCAAGTCCATGATTAATGGCAAGTGGGGATCTCAGGATTGGTCCCAGCTGTTTGGGATCCCCAGCCAAAACAAGCTGTCCTGTCTCTGCATTCAACAGTCCTACACACATACACACAATAACACAGCAGCATGTTATGGAAGATAGATCACACCATTATCAGCCTTTAATTCATTTATTACAGTAAATATTGGAGGTAAAGAAAGTGGTTGCCCACCTGCCACACTGATGATGGTCTCTGACTCTACAGCATGTCCAGCTTCATCCACAAAGATGTGAGAAAAATGATCCCCAGAAAACCCCCCAGTGACCAGCCTATCAACATAATACGCTTATTTCACATGGCAGCCATTTTAAAAAACGAAAGCGAGGCTATTGTGGGAAGAAACCTAGAAGTATAGAATCAGCACTCTAAACATTGCAACAACCTGCTGTGGACTACAAACCTCCAGCTGTTGCACTCGGTAAAAATTGGTGAATTGTAGTGAACTGACGGCCAATCACAGTAATTTCTGTTGAGCACTGAATGTGAATACTATGGCAAATCAGTGGTGTTTAAAAACTGGTTCAACAGTGCTTAAATGTTAGCGGGAAATTGAGTTTTTTTTTTATTTCCATACCGAAATTCAGTATCATGACAAATCTAATATAGTGAAAGAGTAAGTTTATTAACTTGATTTTGATAAATGACATCTGAAACATATGTTTGGGAAAGAAAACGTTAGCTAACTAGTGCCATTCCCCTTAACTTACTGTAGCTGAAAATGAGGTCCAATATTCCTTTTTATTTTAACTACCCATTCAGAACGAATCTTCAGGTCACTCGGAAGGCGGTGAAATGATAAATTTGTGTCACTTTTTTTTCGCTGATATGATATACAGCCAAGTAAACAACGTTCCTGTGTGTCTCCAGGCGATACTTCCAGGTTTTTTCCCACCACAGCCTCAATTTCACTTCTAAAATGGCGGCCGTGTGAAATCAGTCTATTACAATACATGCCGACCGCTGTAAATTGTGTTCAACGTCTGTAAGAGAGTTAATTGAGTTTGTACAAGATGACTCCCTTTACCTGCCTGCAGTGACCAGAGTGCAGATGAGGATCTTGTAGGACATGAGATCCTCTTTACATGGGAAATCAATCATCTCTCCATCCACATTGCTGTTGTCCTGAACACAAACATTAAAAGGGTAAAAACTATAAGCATTTGGTCACATTTAATTGAATTCCCATCATGTTACCTTGCATAGAAATCCCATAGAATTTAGCAGACATTGAGTGTGAGTTATGGTTTTGGGGCAGATAATATGGTATTGAGGTGGAGAAGTGGAGAATGCCACATTAATGCTGAAGGTGGGAGAGACCAGATGCTCTGGTTTTGCACTTGTAGCAGAACCAGGGTGATGCTTGACCAAAGTTGAAACTGATTTTGATCCACTGAGAAGCCTAGGGACCAATGAGCTAATATGGAGCCTATGTGTTTACAGATAGAGGTTACAGACGATCTTCAAGGGAGCTTCAAGCCATGTTGAAGGGAAAAACTAAGGTTCTGGGAGGTCCAGTAAGAATGATGGTGTTTAGATGATTTAAGAATGCATGCGATTTAAGAACTAGACAGAACTAGCTGAGGTAAAGTAGCTTACGGTTGGGTGGAATGAGTGAAGAAGATTGTATAAGAGTGGACAGGGGGAGGAAAAATTCAGGTTGGGACTAGGACATTAAAGGAGATGGAAGAGGAGAAGGAGGTTTTGTGCTGGGAAACAAGGGTGAGGCTTGCTCCAACTTCCAGCCTATGTACACACTAAACAAGATTTTAAATTTGATCAAATTTTCTAAATGTTAAAGACTACAAACATGATGACTAAAATATTTTGCTTGAAATAGTGTGTGGTGTGCCGCAGTGTGACAAAGACAGCACACCACACACCAACAGACTTTCAATGGAGACCCAAATGTGAACACAGGAAATCTCTCAAGACTTGAGAATAAACATAATGGACGAATAAACGGTTGTGCTGTTGGCAAAATTCAACAAACTGATCCTCTGTCTGCTGTCCAAATCCACTTTAGCTTGTGCTGCGCCATGGCTGTGTTTGTCTTCTGTCAGCTTGTTTTCTGATTGGATATTGTTTTGTTTCATGTGTTAATGGATCTGGCTCATATGCATATTTGTCCTCAGGCTTCCCCCTAAACATTAGGATATCTGATTGTAAACATTCAACATGTTGAACATTTAAGTTTTCCAATCAGAGTCCCTGCAGCATTCTTCCGAGTAGATTGAGTCACTCAAAACGCACTTCTTTAGAACCACCATAATAATCAGAAAAATCGCCTAATATTGCTAGAAGGGGAGAAATCGGCTTAAAATCAGCCTGTCATCATGCAGTGTGTGCCCAGTCTAAAGCTCCTAACTTAATTTTGTATAGGAGGACACCGCAGCAGGCTCTGGTTCCAAGGCTGATGTCAAAGACTTAAATACACAAGACGTGTCACTTGTATCAGTCTGGCAAATGAAGCCCCGCTTACTAGTACTCGCTATACTCGCTATAGACTGAGGTTTCTCCAGGGGACCAGATGTGTGCTTTTACAATAGTTTGGTGGTCAACAAACACACTGGAATCTCAACGAATACTTTCTTCACAGACATAAGAATTATATCCACATAACGTTTGAAATCTGTGCTTTGAAATGAACCAAGTGTACTTGAAAACAAAAGTTTTTTGGTTTTGTAATTGGTATGAATTGAACGCAAGAGGTACAGTCCGTCCTGTCAATCGCACATCACATGACAGCAACTACTCAAACGCCCACAAACTTGTAGACAAAGAGTCGCTGTCATTTGCTATCAAGACCAAGTTGTGGATTACTTCAGAAGACGGCTCAATCAGATGATTCATATCCAGAGGATGATAATGTGTAACACGGCCATAAATGAGGTCGGTGTCATGATTTCGTTCCTTTTGAGTGCGTATGCGCATTAGCTTGGGCAACCTGAAAATATGGAGATTTTGTTTGATTCGGACTGTACAGAAACTTGAAACAATGTGTTACTATGTTTATGATTTGAATTTTTTTTGGTTTTGTTATTTTGTTGTATTTTGAATATGGTTTGATTTGTTGAATGAACTAAGTTGTTTGGGGACTTTAATTATGATATTGAAATTGCAGAGCCTACCGGATATATATCGTGTGTAGTAATGGGTGTAAAGCAAAGCACGTCAAGCATGAAACGCTAGGTGAAACACAGTAAAAAAGGCACAGGTATACAGCTGCTTCACGGATTCCCCGTTTATGAGTTTTAGCAACTGGCTTAAGGAAAAATAAGGTAATTTGGTTTGTTTGTTTGAGATTATTGTTTGATTGTTGATGTTGGCTTGGTGTTTTAAGTTTCGGGATTTCGGGATTTGTGTTTGTTTGTTTTTTTATTTTCTCTCTAGTTCTTACGGTGATTCATGATGAAATGAGGCATTATAATTCTATGGAGTGTGACCAATAAATGAATCGTGAACCATCAGTGAAAGACTTAATCATCTTTTATGAAATAAAACTTATGAGACAGTTGTTTAATTTTATTGATGATTCCAAATATGTAATGTGATCGTAAGTTTGACAAACAGTTTTGAAGAATTTGAGGTTTCCCCCATTTAGACAGGATGCCTGATCATACTGCCCGAGAGGCGTTTCAAAGATGGCCACCAAGTGAAATGACTAGCCCTAAAGGGACTTTGCTGATGTTCAGGCAGGCTCTGCATCAGTGATTGATATTGTGCTTCACTAACTCTGGGGTTGTGGCAGCTTTGGGCTCTTTGCCCATGTTTGCTATGATGAGGAGTAAGCATGGACTACATACTATTTTAGAGATGGGGGTCTTGGAATGAGATGGAATGACACATAATGACAACAGAAGAAAGGGAGATGATAAGAGAGTTGAATGCTGAATGCTAAACTCATCATCCGCCTGGCTAATGGTAAAGAATGAACTCAGACATGAGGCACAGTCCATTTTTTGTGCCAGGGTAGAAGCTCTTTTTCTCACTGGCATTAATCCAGTCTATTTTTAAAGAACAGTTTCAGCTTTCAATCATTCTAGAAAACCTGGTGGTGGGAGATCTCAAGGAAATCCTGTCTTCCAGGAGGAGCCCAGCTTGCGCAGTTTTTCTGTAATCACTTAAATAAAAATAATAATTTCAAAGAACAAACCTTTAGGATTTTAGGGATGTCTTTTTGATTGCGTGAGCTAGCGTAGAGTCGGTATATTTTGTGCGCATCAACATGTTTACTAGTGATCAACATTTCACACAGTTGATCAGCTGCACTGTTAGATGGAGCACAAGCTAGAATATAGGCATCGGGGATATTCTTTTCCACCTGAGAAGTTGAGAAAAAGAGAAAGAAAGACAAAGAATGACTTGGCAAAAGCTTTTTTCTTTCATACAAGCAAACATATAATACTGTTGTGTTCACTGATAACCAGTTTTACCTGTTTGATGGCCTCAACTATCGTGACGGTTTTACCAGTGCCAGGAGGTCCAAACACCAAATACGGTGCAGGTTTGGATGTACCGGCCACAATGTTACACACTGCACTGTACTGTTCAAAGTTATACTCAAGCTTTCGATCAAAGAGCCTAAAGACAAACATATTGACCAGGAAGGCTTATCATTTCCCCACTCTAAATGTTCAATAACATATTAGTAGCAAATATGGGTCTTACTGACCTCAGAGCAGGTGGAGGCCACAGGGTTCAGGCTTCCTTGAGGCCACAGGGAACAGCACATCTTTAAGGTTGTGGTTGGACCGCCATATGAAACCGCTCTGTGTTGTAATCTTACTGGAATACGATTGACTGTGAACTCTACACGGAATTTCATCTTATCAATGTATACGTCTTTAAGGAACCTTAACACCCAATGGAAACAAAAACACATTCAGTAAATGTTTGTTAATGATTAGGGTTAGGGTTAGAGCGCAAAAATAATTATTTAAAAAAAATAAGTACGATTTTAAACATTGGTCACATAAGTCATTAAAATACAGCCCTCACATAGTGGCTATATTTGAGCAGATAAAAATAGTGTTATACATGTGTCAAGTGACTGAGAGTTGCACAAATAGTTCAAACCTGACTCAGAGGAAGATATGAATCATGGCTGTGAGTGTGTTTTCTTGTGATAAATAGATATTAATGTTGATAAGAAAGTGACACTCGAGAAAACACAGACAATTTTTAGAATCAGCTTAATAAAATTAGTAAGAAATAAGTTTATTTTTCAGAGCATGATTTATTATTATTATCATTTGAAACCAGCGTTTTTATTACAAAATAAAAGCTACACTCTTTCTCTCAATGTAATTTTGACATCGCAGCTTCTATTCTAGAAACTATGCTTTCATTAACAATTTCATTAAGCAAATACAGTATGATCATGCATTAAGGATGTGTTCACACCTGTAGTTCAACTCTCTTGACTTTTTTGGACCAGAATAATAAGAAAATTACATATTTTGCTCCTGGTTTACTAAGCAAACATACAGTTGAAGTCAGAATTTATTAGCCCCCCTGTTTATTTTCCCCAATTTCTGTTTAATGGAGAGAAGATTTTGTCCAACCACATTTCTAAACACAATAGTTTTAATCACTTATTTCTAATAACTGATTATTTTATCTTTGCCATGATTACAGTAAATAATATTTGACTAGATATTTGTACAGCTTAAAGTGACATTTGAAGGCTTAACTAGGTTAATTACACTGAAAAAAAAAAATTCAAAGATGATTCCTTGGATTTACTCAATTTTTTTTTACGTTAAGTGGTTGTAAACAATTTATTTGAGCTGAATTTAAACAAACAAATTAAGTTGAACATTATTAAATTTAATTTGTTTAAATTCAACACAAATAAATTGTTTGCAACAATTCTGCATGCAACACTTTTTTTTTACAACCACTTAACGTAAAAAAATTGAGTAAATCCAAGGAATCATCTTTGAATAATTTTTTTCAGTGTAGGTTAACTAGGCAGGTTAGGGTAATTAGGCAAGTTATTGTATAAAGATGGTTTGTTCTGTAGACTATCAAAAAAATATATAGCTTAAAGGGGCTAATAATTATGTTCTTAAAATGGTGTTTATTCTAGCCGAAATAAAACAAATAAGACTTTCTCCAGAAGAAAAAATATTATCAGACATACTGTGAAAATTTCCTTGCTCTGTTAAACATCATTTGGGAAATATTTCAAAAAGAAAAGAAATCAAAGGGGGGCTAATAATTATGACTTCAACTGTACTTATTAAAATAACCACTTATTCAAATAACAGAATAAGTACATCAAAGTTTATTTTAATCTGAACAACTAAGTGTGAACACACCCTAAATCTCACTGATGATGCTTCGTACCTTTTGGAGAATCCCAGTTTGACCTGATCTAGTTCCACTCTGTGGACGTAGCCCTTGTATTTGGTCACATTTGAGATAGTGACCTCCTCGCTCTTCGTAAGAAGCAGGTGATCTCCTCTCAGGACTGAAGGCCTGTTTTCTGAGACGCCGGGGAGCTTTAACACAACACAAGAGACCCACAAACAATCTCCAACACAAACAGAACTGTTCAGGAAGAGTTTTATCAAAAGACATTTTAACTCACATTTAAACCCATTAGCCTTTTGTCACGGTCCTTGAATAAGGTGACACTGTCTTTATTGTATCTCTTAATATCCACATGCATCTGACACTCCTCCAGATACAGCAGTAAATCAAAGCGTTCTGCATAGTTATCGAAAGTCAGGGGACTCTGCAGAAGTGACCTAGGGAACACCAAAGGAAGGGATCATTAATCCTCATTATAAGCAAATATGAATACACTGGAGTACTCAGGAATGTTCATACAATTTTACTCTAACACACCATATTACGCATTACAGTGAAACATTTAGACAAGCCACACAAAAGAGAAAAATATTGCATCAAATGTCATATTAAGCATACAAATTGACAATACAGATACTAGTATATGTATATATATATATATATATATGTGTGTGTGTGTGCATATATATATGT
This sequence comes from Danio aesculapii, assembly GCF_903798145.1. Classification (NCBI taxonomy): domain Eukaryota; kingdom Metazoa; phylum Chordata; class Actinopteri; order Cypriniformes; family Danionidae; genus Danio; species Danio aesculapii. Next base: position 26,141,762 of record NC_079442.1, on the reverse strand, counting down.
ATATGTATATATATGTATATGTATATATAAGCCCTTGATTTTTTTTTTTTTTTCTTTTTTAAATATTTCCCAAATGATGTTTAACAGATCAAGAAAATATTCACAGTATGTCTGATGATATTTTTTCTTCTGGAGAAAGTTTTATTTGTTTTATTGTGGCTAGAATAAAAGCAGTTTTTAATTTTTTATGCACATTTTTAAGGTCAAAATTATTAGCCCCTTTAAGCAAATTTATTTTCGATAGTCAACAGAACAAATCATCATTATACAATAACTTGCCTAATTACCCTAACCTGCCTAGTTAAACTTATTAACCTAGTTAAGCCTTTAAATGTCACTTTAAGCTGTATAGAAGTGTCTTGAAAAATATCTAGTCAAATATTATTTACTGTCATCATGGCAAAGATAAATAAATCAGTTATTAGAAATGAGTTATTAAAACTATTATGATTAGAAATGTGTTGAAAAAATCTTCTCTCCGTTAAACAGAAATTCTGTGAAAAAATAAACAGTGGGGCTAATAATTCTGACTTTAACTGTATATATATATATGTATATATTATAATATACTACGAAACCAGTAGATGGCTAGATTATTAAGGAATATTGAAGTCTACACAAGCAACAGTGGTTTTCAAAAAAATATCTCAGTGGTTCCCAAAGTGGGTGTTTGGACCCTCTGAGGGTTGCTTGGTGATTTTCAAAAATGTAATAAATTTTATTCAACTTTTAGAATAACCGTATTTTACTCATAATGTACAAAATATTAAAAAGTACACTCTAAAAAAATATCCGTAAATAAGCAGTTTTTTGTATTTTATTTTTCCCTATTTATTTATGTTGAACTGCATTATGGGACCTTGATCATTCTTCTAACAACATTTAACCTTGAAAAGTTCAGAAAAAAAGACTTTATTAACATTTTTTTTAGTTAAAAGTGATATATTGTCTGATTCTGTGATTTTACAGACTTGTTTCTCTACATACTTTTTTTATACATTATATTATTTCAAACTATAAAACCTGTCAATAAAAGTCACTTTGTTAAACTGTAGAATTGAATTTTTAGCATTAAAAGTCGATAGAGCAGAGATCAAGGTCCCATAATGCAATTCACCACTGTAAACCAAAAACACAAAATACATTTTCTTACATTGTAGTTAATAAACTTTGGTTATATTAAAAAAACAATAACATGGAAATAAAAAGCCATCAGCCTTTCAGTTTAGTTTCTATTAAATTGCAACCCCTGGGGTGATTACGGTAGATTATTGACACATCAATAGCCTCAGTTGCAGCAGATCGATTTTAGAGCACCATTTTAAACTTTCTGACACCTGTTCAGCACTCACAAACATTAAAAATAAATACAGGCCATGAACGTGATCTCTATTGTGTTGTGTTGTCAATATACTCCTGTTTACAAAGGCCTGTTAATGTGTGTGCACTGTTCCACGCAACGTTTGTAGATTTATGACCACCTCAGAGGATAGCAGAGCTTGTGTGTCACTGGAATTGTTATTTTGAGGCTCGTGGGCTGAAAATTTTGGGAGGCCCTGAGATGTCTTATGAAAATACATATGGAATAGTCTCAAAAAAAACTTGCCCATTACTTCTGGGGCATTAGTGTTTGGGCAAACTATGACCAAAGTTCATGTTCTGCTGTGAACAGTGTAAACAAAACAACGTGCACAAGCAATGCAAACAGGTGTGTCTGTTATAATCGGCATATCTATCTCCCTGTTTGCATTGCTTGTGCCTGTTATAACATCTTATCATAAAATTATGTCAGATCCATTCGAAATGGCAAAATTGGAAATGTTTCTGAAGAATCGTGTACTGTGACATTGAAGAAAGTACATTGAAGAGTAATCACTTCTGAAGATTTAGCTTTTTCCATCACAGGATTAAGTGTGTTAAATACATTCATATTTAAATTAAAACTGCACTAACTGAAGTTCCTTAAGTTTTCCCCTGAAGATTCGAGTAGAACAGTCCTGACTGAGGAGTTTGGCCAGTATAGTGGTGTCAGGTGGAGGAATGTATTTCCCCAGTGGCAGAACATTTACAAGAAAGTTCTGAACATAACTACAGGAAAGAAAAACACATAAATAAATGTACAATAAGAAGAGTATGAAGAAAAGTAAAGTCAGAATATAAATATTTAGCAATAGCACATAAGTGAAAATACATGTTTACATTTTTATCACTAATGACAATGACTAAATATGCATTTTTTTTAATAAATACGTTTATTCTACGTTATTTAATATTAAATTCAGGGTCTAGATTTTTTTTTGGATGTCATAAATACACCCTAAAAAAACTAGTGCCAAATATGTGTAAAATGAGGTTCCCCCATATATTATTGGGGAATGTGACAGGTTATTTTAATTATAATTCAAAAATTTCTAAATTAAATGATCAAATAAATCAAGATTTTAAGTTTTATAATCAGGGTTGATTTGTATTTGGATCGATGCAGTAAGTGTTTGCTTTTATCTCACCCATCAGGTGGAAAACCCTCATCTATTATACAGTTTTCGGGTTCAGAGATGTTGAGTCTCAGAGGCTTGTATGGCTCTGTAGGGCCCAGCTGGGCTGCAAGTTTACTCCTGTATTCTGCCTCAATGAAGCGCACAATGTGGAAGGGACGTGTGGTGGGCTGGGTGTTCTTCTTAAACTCAAATGCCAAAGTAGCCGAATAAACTCCAACATGACTGGATTTGAATCTCACAATCACCTCATACTTCTCACCTACAGTTTTCCAAAACACAGAGTTTATGCTGATTTCTAACAGATCATGTTAAAGATGTAAATCCATGTTATTTATACAAATGTAACCTCTAAACAGCATTGTGCATCAGTGTATAAAACAGGGGTGCACAGACTTTTTTGTATGAAGAGCCAAAAACCAAATATCATTGAGAGCTGTTGGCCGAAGTTAAATATACCAAAGTATATTACATTAAAGTTGCCATGGGTAATTTCCTAATTTATTTTATAATATTTAAACATAAATAGAAAACGTTACTTTAAACCATATCACTAATGCAGTATATTTTTTACAAATGATAACTTAATGCAGTAAAAACATAAACAATCACATTTAATGCTGAACATCAAACATCCCCATCATTCTTCATCAACCTCAATCATCATCCATTGTCAGGTGACAGCATATACATGTAAACAAAATCTGATTCATTTAAGCCACTTAATTGAAACATTTTAATTCAGTTAGCGTTTAACAATAAAACATCGAAACATTCCCATTCTTCTTCCGTTCTTCTCAGATGAGATGGCGGGCCGAATCAAAGGTTACCATGGGCCAACTTTGGCCCTCTGGCCCTAGTTTGGGCATCACTGGTATAAAGTGTAACATGACTCACGTGGCTCCAGACGGAGTGGATTGTTGCGTGTGACTTCCCGACTGTCTTCCAGAGTGAAATACTGCAGCCAGCAAAGAGCAGTGTAGTATGTGAAATACACGGCTTCCTGACCTGTGTTCTGAACAAACAGCTTCAACTCATAAACTTCTGCTTCATCCACACTGATCCGAATCTTTCCATCTTCTATATAGAGCTCAGAGGACACCCGCACACCATGCTTATCAGCTATAAAATGAGACCTGGGAATAAAAAAGAACAGCTTTTTGTGTTTATTACTATCAATATCTTTAAAAAACACATGGTTTCTACTCCATTTTCTGTTCTACCTTTTATATTTAAAGGGATAGTTCACCTAAAAATGAGAATTTACTCACTATTTACTCACCCTCATGCAGTTCCAAACTTTCTTTCTTTTGTTGTACAGAACTGAAGTTATTTTAAAAAAGCTGAAAAGGTGTAACCATTGACTTCCATAGTAATTTTGGTCACACTTTGTGTTGATGGTCCATTTCTTGAATTTAAGTTACACTGCATCTACATGCCAACTAATTCTCATTATTATTGATTGATTATAAGTAGACTGTTAGGTTGGGGTTAGTGTAAGTTGACATGTACTTGCAAAGTTTCTTATAGTCAGTTAAATGTATGTTGCAGTATCAACAGATATTAAGCAGACAGTCTACTAATACTCAAATGGACCATCACAATAAAGTGTTTCCTATTTGTTATTGCTACTATTCAATGGTTACAGATTCCCAGCTTTCTTTCTTTCAAAACATCTTCGTTTGTGTTCAACAGAAGAAAGAAAATCAAGCCAGTTTAGAACAAGTGAAGGATGAATAATAATAACAAAATCTGCATTTATAAGTGAACTATACCTATGAAAAAAATACATGAATAAGTTTATAATCACATTTTCCTAACTTTCTTATAAAAATATCCTCTAAACTGACCAATTTTTTATATATTAATTTTTTAAAATGCTTTGATCTTCTAACAATCTCTTTTCTGTACTTTTATTCACCTGATTTCTAAGTCAATTTGGATAAAAGCATCTACCAAATAATTAAATGTAATTTACTGCAAATGTAACCTTTAATGGTTTTCATTTATAATAACAACTCTCAATTTAAACTGCTATATAAACTACTATCTGCTTGTTAAGTGCACTGTCACGAGATGCGGCTTTCAGGTCCAAGCGCTCTATTAAACTGTATGTGGAGACTCAACAAATTGTAATAATAAACGTTTTCAAATCGCTCTGATACTTTCGAAAATCACAATTGCCTAATATCCGATGGCCAAAAAGTGACAATTTTTTTATAAATTGTTACAATTTTGATATCTGTGATGCAGCAAGCCATACATCACTGATACGTCATGACTTAACAAGTGGATAGTATTTCAATGATACCTAAATACAGATTTATAGTGTTATTATATGAATACATTGGTGAGACTGTTATGTCTTCTTATAGCTCACCTGTCTGTAGTGTTGAGTCGCTGTAGGATGTGTTTCACCAGTTTTCTCCTTGCTCTGACTCCACTCTCTGGCCCTGGGCAGGAGGGCCCCTGACCACTAGGAGGCATCCGTGAGCTAACATTACCTGGAGTAACGTTAGCCTGGTTTTCTTGTCTTCGACGTGGCCGACACCATTGATCGCGCAGCCCTGATCTTACCTGGATGAACCGTTTTCATCAGTGCACTATGTCTAAGTTGCATTGCATATTTCAAAATCTCAAACATAACACAGTCAATGCCCATCAAATGCAGAGTTGGTATAATACATAAATAATACACTGAAAAAAAACATATTAAGCTCTCGATTTAAAACTTCCAGTCAGTGAGGAAATTTTCCCTTTCCTTGTTCTCTTTTACTGTAATTTCTAATAATATTAATAATAATAATTCTTTACATTTATATAGTTCTGTACACTCAAAGCGCTTTACACATTGAGGCGAATCTCGTCATTCACCACCAGTGTGCAGCATCCAGCTGGATGATGCGACGGCAGCCATATTACGCCAGATAGAGTGATGAAGCCAATTATGATACGGGAATGGTTAGGAGGCCATGATAAACAAATTTGGCCAGGATGCCAGGGTTAAACCCCTACTCTTTTTTTTGAAGGACATCCTGGGATTTTTAATGACCACAGAGAGTCCTATCTGAAAGACAGCACGCACTGTGCAGTATAGAGTCCCAGTCACTATACTGGGGCATTAGGACCCACACAGACCGCAGGTTGGGCGCCCGCTGCTGGTCTCACTAACATCACTTCAGGCAGCAACCTAGCTTTCCCATGTGGCCTCCCATCCAGGTACTGACCAGGCACAGCCCTTCTTAGTTTCAATGGGCAACCATGTGAGAGTTGCAGAGAGTTCTATTTGGCTATTAATGTTAGGTTTAATATAGGATTTTTAGCATATTAATAAAGAGTAAAATAAAAAAATAATAATAATTATAATTAATTATAAAACAGTAAACTGTGAAATAAAAATTTTGTTTTTTAGGCCAAATTAAAAAAAAAATGAATAAAAGTAATAAAGTTACAACTTGCTTTTAAAGAGTTCACCCAGATTACTCACCCTTAAGTGATTCCAAACCTTTATGAGATTCTTTCTTCTATTGAACACAAAAGAAGATATTTTGGAGAATGTTGGAAACCTGTAACCATTGACTTTCTTAGTAGGAAAAACAAATACTATGAAAGTCAATTGTCACAGATTTCCAACATTTAGGTTTCCAACATTAAGTTGAATTTTCAACAGAAGAAAGATACTTAAACAGGTTTGGGACAAGTGAATAGTGAAGGAATTATAACAGAATTTTCAGTTGTGCGTGAATCCCTTTAAATTGACATTTAAAAGAAAATATTTGGAAAATATACTGTGTTCCAAATAAAGGTATTGACTTTAAATCTATTGAGCTTTAACAAATGCTTTGTGATAACTATATATTCTCATTTTTGTGCACTTGTGGGTATAGGCCTATATTTTGGGATATTGAAGGCATAAGAATGTTTAATTTAAAATGCATTTTTATTTCACTGGCTGTTGTACACTCTAAAAGACGTTGGGTTATTTATTTAAGCCAATGGTTGAGTTAAAAATATTTGGTGCTTTGTTGGGTTATTTTAAACCTTTATTGGGTTATTTATTTAATAACTCAACCACTTGGGTTACAATTTTTGAATATCAACAGTCAACTGATTTAACTGACACAGAACAGCTGTATTAATATGCGTACGTGATGTTGTTTTTGCGTTACAAAGTTTATGTAAGAAAGAGAAGAGAGCAAAACCTTTTATCTGGTGAGACAATCCTGCATAACAGCTCTGTTTTAATCCCAATTTGTAGCATAAAACGTGCACATTTAAACGTGCACATAAAACGTGCGGTAAATGCCTAAGTTACATAGCTTCAAGTTTGCGCTAGTGTATTTTACAAGCCTAAACATATAAAATACACTTTAATTCAGGCTCCTGAAAAAAAATCATACATCAAATGCGCATAAACCATCAAGCTAGAAATAAAATTTCTTACATTAGTATTGAAGTAAACACGACCTGTTCTGGAGAGATGTGCTTTATTGGCGTTTCTCAATGCATAGAGGACTCGAGAGAAGTTTGGATCTTTAACTCCATCGTTCCTGAGAAGGCAATTCCGTATTACTGTATATCAATACAAGCAAACATGGACATTGTGGAATTGTACAGTTTTACCTATCTCGAAACTCTTTGTTGTAGATGTCTGTCAGAGTATTTCTGTCAGAAATGGATCTCCTGTTTGTTTCCTCCAGCATCTCTATAAAATCCAATCCAATTGTCCGCACAGCGGCTATAGAAAGGTAACTATTCCTGTTTCTTCTACTCATACTGTCTGAAAGCTCCCACTGAGTCAATGCTATCGCAGAAACGGAACGGCAACCGTACGCTATCATATGATCGAGCGCAGGTCTTTCTTTTTCTGCGGAAGAGTTATAAAGCTGACAAAACGAAACCGAAACCAGTGTTGCCAATTGAGCAATTTTGTTGCTATATTTAGCAACTTTTCACGCTACCCTAGCAACTTTTTTTTCCAAAAAGCACATAGCAACAAATGTAGCAATTTTTAACATTCATTTTGGCTACTTTTAGCAATTTTTAAAACGTCACTCAAAAGAGCAGTGGGTGCATGCTTCACTAGCTCAGATTGTTTTTCATAACTGATAATTTACTGATATATGTTTACATGTATAATTGTTGGTACTGTAATTTAGGTAGCAATAAATTCCAATAGTGCTATAATTGTTGTCACTTTCACAAATGTGTTAATTTCACAAGTTAAAAAAAGTAAGTACACAAGCTGTGATTGTGTAAAAGAATGTACCTGTTCATTTTCAGTGTTATATTTATAAATAAAACATTCTTATTAAAAAGTGTTTGTACTTTACAAATAGTCGACTACATTTTTCATAAAAATCTAAATAAACATATTTCAAATAATGTTTTTGCTGAGATGGCCAGTCAATTTGAGAAAACATTAATTATTTTGTTTATACATAAAGATGTAGTTTTGAGTTGCGATTATGCAATGGCGTCATCTCGCAAAGCAATTTGTTAATAAGAACCTATTTATTGTGCATCTGGATGTAGTGTTTAAATATAATATAAAACGCGGCTCCTCAGAGAATAGAAACATGACGGGCTTACGCTTGTCAGATACCGAGTGATAACGTCACTTTTCGGGCAGGCTTTAGCTACTTTTCATTGGAAATAATTGGCAACACTGACCGAAACTTAAGTAGGGGATATGGATAAACCATCGGGATAAAGCTGTATATGCTTCACCTATGTGTATTAGTTCTCCTATGAGTGTATAGCCTATTAAATATTAAGTGCATGGTCATCCATTTATCGGAGCAGGGATGCAAACTTGTCATCGTTTGTTAAACCAAAAATGAAGTCGACACATCTGCTGAAAACGCCAATCAGAGGGTCAACATACACTTCATTACCCCTCAAAACATTGAAAATGTAAAAAGTTAGATTAATAAATTTGATGTAATTGAATTATATTTACTTTGATTACAGGCAGCATGGTGGCGCAGTGGGTAGCTCAATCGCGTCACAGCAAGAAGGTCACTGGTTCGAGCCCTGACTGGGTAAGTTGTTATTTATGTGTAGAGTTTGCAGGTTCTCCCCGTGTTCACCTGTGTTTCCTCCAAGTGCTCCGGTTTCCCCCACTGTGACCCCAACATGTGGTATAGGTGAATTGGTTAAGCTAAATTGTCTGTAGTGAATGAGTGTGTATGGATGTTTCCCAATGATGGGTTGCAGCTGGAAGGGCATCTGCTTTGTAAAACATGTGCTGGATAAGTTGGCGGTTCATTCCGCTGTGGCGACCCCAGATGAAACCTGTTTTGATATTCACCATCATTTCTTCAACTTTTCCTGTATCTTGTAATTGTGGCATGCAGCCTAATTTTGTATGCATGTATGTATTACACTAATATTACTGAAAAATATTATATGTTATATGTGCACTTTCAGTGAGGTAGCCAGGGTCCCGTAGCCGAGCAGTAGGAGACTCAGACCATCTGGGTACAATGCCCTAGTGACCCCTAGCCTACCTTTATTTCTAAAGCGTTCCCAAAACTCTAGTTACTGAAAATTATATATATATACATTTAATTTGAATGTAATTACTAATTGCTTATAAATTAATCTTCATTCATTCATTTTCTTTTCGGCTTAGTTCCTTTATTTATCTGGGGTCATTACAGCGCAATGAACCAGAAACTTATCCAGCATATCTTTTACACAGCAGATGCATTTCCAGTGGCAACCCAGTACTGGGAAACACCCACACACACTCATACGCTATGGCAAATTTAGTTTATTTGATTCAGTTATACCACATGTTTTTGGACTGTGGAAGAAACCGGAGCACCCAGAGGAAACAGACACGAACGCAGGGAGAACATGCAAACTTCACACAGAAACACAAACTGGTCAAGCAGGCACTCGAACCAATGTCCTTCTTGCTGTGAGGCGACAGTGCTAACCACTGAGCCACCATGTTGGCCATACTTAAAACAGTGCGATACAATTATGATGCTTAATGTTTTACTACAAATAGTTTTCAAATATGTCACTGTTAACAGTCAAATTTGTTGAAGCCCTCACACAACCTTCTTACTTCAGGTTAATTAGCAACTGTTAGAATATGATATGGATTGCGTTTCAACTGTTAATTGAAAAATAATATTTACAGAATAACAGTAATGAATAAATAAATGTTAAAACTGTAGTAGACTATCCATTGTAGTTTGTGATGAGGCTATGCTGATATAGACCACTGCGGAATAACAACATGCAATGTATAGTATCTGTTGTTGAGCTACTCTGCTACTTGCTAGATACTGGAAAAGCTACATTGTATTAAAAGTAGCTGAGCTACTGAAAAATGTAGCTAAGCCAGTAGCAGAGCTATTTGTAGCTACCTACTCCCAAACACTGTATATACTGTCAAGCCGGAATTATTCATACCCCTGGGGTATAAATAATTTTGGGCTATACTGTATATATACACATATACTGTATACAGTCAAGCCTGGAATTATTCAAACCCATGGGTAGGGCCAGACGGAATCTGCGGACGTTTTTTGCCATTTCTGCGTAGAATTTTGGTAAAAATCTGTGGATTTCTGTGGAATTATTATGGGAGTATCATGACTAAAACCTTAATATGTGAAATAAAAAAGATTATCTTTTTAACTTTTATTTAATGTTTAAAGTGCAAATCCAATTAGATTCTCTTTATTTGGCAAACAAAGCAAGTCTCTAATATAATATATCTACTAAAAGACAGAAAATATTACCGTACAAACTGCATTGTACAGATGAACATTTTCATATTAGTCAATAATATTACTGTAATTAATTTAAAAACTGAATAAATATAGATTTACACACATTTACTCAAGTAAATAAACAGAATTAATGATGGGCTAAAAATCTGCGGAATTCTGCGGAAAATCTGTTGAATTCTGCACGCTCAGATTCCATGTGGGCCTACCCAAGGGGTATGAATCATTATGTACTTGACTTTATGTGTGTGACATTGAAAAGAAAACCAGATCTTTAGCTAAAAGTTCTCAGTTTTCTTTGTGTGTGATGCAAAAAAGTATATATAAAAGTTAAATATAAAAGTTTAAAATGGACAAGAAAATTAACAACATATTTTCATGTTTTATTTTTGGTTGCAACAGACACTGTATAAACTGCTTTTAGTGTCAAAATAAACCATATTCAAGTAAAAACACCAAATTACTGAATTTCTTAGCAAGGAAATAATAATAAAGAAGGTCATTGAATGTAAATTAAATAACACACCATGGCATGCAGCACATTTTGAAGTTCGCTTGAGAAACCATAATTTAACAAGTATCTATAATGCAGATTTCTGTTTTTTTGACAAAAGAATCATGTTAATATGTCTGCTGATTTACCACTTATTTTTTAATCTAACATGCAACAACTTCAGTCCAAAAGTTTATTTAAATTAAATTATGAATTTGATACATTGAAAACACACTGGTGTAAACCTCTAGCTCCTTTAAAACGTTCCCTAGCCAATTGGGAACACAAACAAAATTGTTACTGTATCATGAATTAGAATATTATTCGATTGCTGCTGTTTCATGAAATAAGGCACTGCAGTTTCAAAAATAATTTATATAGCAACCTTTTAAACGATCCTGAGCTTCTACAAAATGGCAGCATTATGCCAAGTCTCCAGCAAATTAAAAAGGTAAAAATAACCTTTCTACTTTCTACTACATAGATCAATGGTGTAAAAACCTGTTCCTTGAGGATCAATGACCAAACAGAATACATGAATTGGCTTTTCAACAATTTCAAAGCTCACTAGAATCTTGGAGAATGAAATCTGCAGAGCAAATATGGGCAATTCAGACTTTGTGTGTGTGTGTGTTGAAAATGGTGGTTGTTTTTAAATCATGCAATGAAGTTGAAAATGATCTCCCTTACCTGAAGCCTAAACCAAACCATGACTATGACCTGAGGCAAAAAAAACAACATGGTCAAAAAAAAAAACTACTTTTTTAGTCCCACCCACCGATCTGGTTACTCATTGTTTTGCTGGAGTGACGTACAGCATACAGCATTTGGAAATTTCCTTTTTTTTTTTTGAGGCTGGTTGAAATTGCAAATTTAATGCAATGTTCAAATATCGTGTGCAGTTTAATGTTAAAATGATCCTTCTCGATAAACACTCTAAAATAACATGGCTATGATAATGCGAGACTTATCGGGAGGGGCTTTAATGACGTTTCATTTTAATGACTTTCAATGAATGATTTTAATGTTCATGTCTCCATGGAGGGCTCAAAAACTGCTGGACCACACTCTCCTCAGTTTCCACTAGAGAAAGAAAGAACATGGTAGTGAGTGCTTGATTTACAGGATTCATTTACAAAATAAAAAAAGCACAGAAACTGTTCATAGAAGACCAAAACAAAAAAAAAAAAAAAGTTTCTTTGGTCGGCGAGGTTGCATTTATCTGATAATAAATACAGTAATAAAACGAATCAAATGAAATATTATTGCATATAAAAAACTTGTTAAATTCATTCATATAAAAATTCATACGTGTTAAAATTAATTAATTCATTTTCCTTCAGCTTTGTCCCTTTATTCATCAGGGGTCACCACAGCGGAATGAACCGCCAACATTGTGTTAAAATTATTTATTTATTAATTTTAAAATCTAACAATTTAATTTAGTAATTTATTTCTGTGATGGCAAAACTACATTTTCCACATTATTAATCCAGTCTTCAGTGTCGCATGATCCTTCAGAAACCATTCAAATATGCTGATTTGGTGCTAAAGAAACACTTCATGTTAAATGTTGACATTTTTTACATTTCAAACGGAACAGATCTGATTTGAAACATTATAAATGTTTTTGCTATCTCTTTCAAACTATTTAACTTGAAGTATTTTGAACAGTATTGTATTTGTGTACCCAGTCAATAAATGAGATGGACAAACTCAATAGCATTTAATAAAGTCCATATCTTACCAGTGATCTCCTGCCTGATGTTAAGACTGAGCAAACGCTCAGCAATCACATCTGTTTCTTCCAAACTGGAAATATCATATCCAGTATAACCTCCCTCCTGAATGCAGTAGTTCATAAACCTACAGATACAACAATATGCAATGAGTTCAAAATGCATATGATGAATATTATCCACGTATATACCTCATTTAAAAGTTCATGTACCTGCCCCAGATTTCGTCTGTCCGCAGAATAATAGGGTTTCCCACCATGATCAGCAGGGCTTTAGCTCTCGTCACTGCCACATTGAATCTCTAGAGTTCAGAAAGACTTTGTTTTTTTTTTGTCTTTTGTTGTATTGTCTACAGTGTGTGAGATACTACTGTACCTTCTCATTCTTCAGAAACCCAATGTTGAATTTGTCATCCAAAATCATGTGCTCCTTGCTGCTGCGAACGGTTGAGACAATGATCACTTTCCTCTCCTGGCCTTGAAACTCCTCCACTGAACCAACCTATAAAACGCATTATTTTATTTATTTATTTCTGCTTATGAGTATAGGAGTGTGAACAAGACAAAGAGCCCTATCATACACCCAGCGCAATAAGGTGCAAGATGTGTGTATTGCACGAGTTGTTGCTATTTTCAGACAAGCGCAACTCTAAGTTTTAACATTTAGTGCCACGTTGTTTAAATAGCAAATCCATTTGCGCCACTGTGTGGACTCATGGGTGCTCCGGTCTAAAAAGGAGGTGTTTAAAGGTGCATTGTTGGTGTGTTGCTATTTTGATTAACTGAAATAGACTGCGCCACTGACCAACTAAAAGCTTGTCTAAAGTCCAGTGCAGAGTACATTAGTTAAGCACCTATGCACTCCAAAATAGAGCATTAAGAATAGAACCTGTGTTTGGATATAACTCACATTTTGTTATTATTGTTCTTTTATTTTGTTTGCTGGAAATTAAAACTGAATTCAGAAATAGTTTTGAAACTAATTTTTGCGTTTAACATACAAAATTAAATATGAAAACTAATGGATGTCTTCAGTGGAGTGCGAACAACAGTGTTTCCTTATCCACGAATGTAAAGAGTAGAAGTGAAGAGTAAGTAAAGAGGCCAAATGGAGGAGGCTCGATCTTTATCCTCATGCTGCATAGTCTGTTTAAGTGTTTTCTAGCTAGTGAAGCATTTTTCCACTTATAAATTCAGGCATGTAAATAGTAAATGCGCCATGGCGTGATGCAACTGACACTTAAAGAGAATGGGTGATGTGACTTTGGAACTTTGTTTAATGCACGTTATGCTCAAAACTCACGCATAACTCATTCAGAGAATAATAATGACCCTGTTAGGTCATGTCAGAGTGTATTTTTCCATCCTTAAATTAGCACAAGTGGATTTGGACATGCCCTTAATGCTTTTGCACCATGTGCTTTAGACTTTGCGCCTAGATCGTTAAAATAGATCCCTTAGAGTCAAACCTTCAGCTCTTCAATGCCCGAGAGAGATTTAAGTTCCCTGTGAATCTTGATGGCCTGCCGGATTTTCTCCACCTTTAAAAATACAAACAATAGAGATTACAGTGAGGATGATAATGTGTATGAAAAATTTAAGCATGTCTGAAAAGAAAAATGTGTGTAGATATTTCTGTATTTCAAAAAATAATATGTATAAAATATTTCTTAGATATACACCATCACCATCAAAATAATACTGACCCCAATTGTTGAACAAGAGTGTATCTCTGGATAAAAATTGATTGGAAACTTTGGGTAAAATAAGGACCAACCCAAAGGTTGGATTAACATTTTAATTACATCTTAACTAATGGGTGGGGGGGCTAATCATTTAACAGATTTGTTAAAAAGGTATTTTCATTTTCACCTGTTTCCTGTAGGGGGCGATGATGCCAATATCTTTGGGGGAGATTTTTGCAATTCCCTTCTTGGCCTGTGTCAGGAGCAGCTTTTTCAGGTAGTCTATGATTTTGTCTATTTCAGACGTGTTGAAAAAAGATGGGCTGGTTGACTCTCTCTCATCCTTTCCAACCACTCCATGGAAAATCACAGGAAAGCCCTGAAAATGCAGCACAGAGCAAAATGTGTCATCTCCTGAAAACAAAAAAGGTGAAAATCATGCTAAAATGATTAAGGAAAAGCAATAATTTGATAAACAAGGGGCCTTGGTGTAACATCAGAATTACCAAACACAATGCCTTCACGAAAACCTCTAAAACCCCCAAACTGTCCAATGTAACCATTAACTACTACCAAGTTTAACTTTACAAAGAAACTTCTGAAAGTTCTGACCTTCACATTCCTTAGACTAATGACTGCTGTTCGACACCCTATGAGAAGGAGTTAACTTACTAGAAATGCTCAAAAGGTTTTAAGGAGTTTAGATTGGGCAAGATGTCAACTTGATTGAGGGTTAATTTTTCCTCATTCACAAATATTAAAACAAAAGCAAGCCACGCATTTACTGTAAAAACACTTGAAATGGAAGTTAGTTGCATAATTATTATGTGAGAAGAATTATGACAATGAATTGCAGAGAAAATGAGACTCGAGGGTAAGCTTACTAAAGTGGTGAGCACAATAGAAAATATTTATTTCTGTTGTAGTACTAAAATTTTATCTCAGTTTACTGAATATTGTGCAGTGGATGCGATTAAACCCAAATGAAAGAAGGTAAGATATAAACCTGGTCTACTTCCAGCAGGATACCATTGCATGTCATAAAGTGCGAATCATTTGTCATAATCACAGTGCGAGCACCTTTGGGATGTGGTGGAACGGGAGATTCGCATCATGGATGTGCAGCCGACAAATCTGCAGCAACTGCGTGATGCTATAATGTCAATATGCACCAAAATCTCTGAGGAATATTTCCAGTACCTTGTTAAATTTACACTATGAAAGTTAAGCCAGTTCTGAAGGCAAAAGAGGGATCAACACTGTACTAGTAAGGTGTACCTAATAAAGTGGCCAATGAGTGTATATCGTTATCAGGATATTAGATGATTTATGTCATGGTATGAAATTTTTAGTTTCATTCCCCAGCCCTACAATGAACTATTCGCTGTGTCCCTATTCACATACTATCCATTCTAAATAGTAATTAAAAAATAGAATTGGTACATCCCAAACCATAGGTTGGTGTACTATTTCAGGTAGAAATTCATAGTGTACAAATACTGCCTGTAATCTAACTGCTAATACTGCCCACAATGCCTTGTGTTGGACGTGAATTCAATTAGAACTACAAATTCTGGTAAAAAAAAAAAAGTTTAGAAAAACTACAAGCATGGCGGACACACAAGGCCAACCATCAAGTAGAGAGGCTTTGTTAAAGTTGTTTGAATGACTATGAATTAATTTATAGCCACTTGGAAAATATTTAAATCACATTTTCCATGTTATATTTCATCTGCAACAACAATGTAAACTTATATAAAGACGTGTTTGGAATTTAACTTATGAAAGCATAATCCTCCAAAGACCTGAGGAAATTTCTCTGCATGAAAGACTCAGGAATGGCAGATTAACCTGCTGCTGCACCTCCAATAAAGTGTGTGATTAAATATGAAGGAAATGTGCATGATGTGTCAAGATGATTGTCAGGGGAAATAACTAAGCAACATAACGATCTGTTAATGAGGAAGTAGTATGTCCCAAAGTAGCATGTCCCAATGCTCTTGTTACACACTCAAAAGCATGTCTTTTTTCTTCATAAAAAAGTACATACTTTTAGGACGTAGTATAAGTACAGTATGCAAATCTGGATGCAGTCTATGGCTCTGTGCAGTAATTGCTGCTTCATCTGAAAGCATTTCTCTTTGAGGGTGCCCTATGGCTTTCGGAACAGATTTACTACTGCAAGTCGTACAAGACAATCATAGCTCTGCGTAATCATGTTTATGATTTCATTTCAATGAATCACCCAGCCAGGTTACCATACATTTCTTTATAATGATAGACTTGCGGGCAAAGGGCAGAGTACAAAACATAATCTGTGTCTTTAAAGGGACCAAACATACTGAAAGATCACACACCACACACCAGCTCATTGGTGGAGAGGAGACAGAGTGATGAAGCCAATTATGATATGGGGAGGTTTAGGAGGCCATGATGGACAGAGGCCAGTGGGCAGATTTGGCCAGGACCTCAGTTTAACATCTCTTCCAAAAGACTGCGCTCACTGAGCAGTATAGAGTCCCCGTCACTATATTGGGGCATTAGGACCCACACAGACCACTGGTTGGGTGCCCCCTGCTGTCCTCTCTAACACCACTTCCAGCAGCAACCTAGCTTTCCCATGTGGTCTCTCATCCAGGTACTGACCGGGTGCAGCCCTGCTTAGCTTCAGTGTGGGACCATGTGAGAGTTGCAGAGAGCTAGCTGCCGGCTACTTATAATAACTACTTATTATAGTTATAGTTATAAGTTATATACTTATTTGTTCCAACTGCAAAAGCTTTAAGTTGTATGTTTTTTTCTGTTGTTGTTTGTTTTTTACTTGATTATGATTAATTTTATGTTGTCTATGTTGTCTTATGGACCGGTTACTGTTAACTGTCGGCTATGGCTGTCAACCTAATTGCCCTTCAGGGACAATAAAAACATTCCAATTTCATAAATGTACTATTCTGGGTGAATAAACCAACTTAGCTTACAGTATTGTGTTCACATTTTTGAAATGTGATTTATCATGTTTGTGTGTATGGGATATGTCATACTCTTTTGGGCAGGTGTTCCCACGTGCAGTACTCATGGGAGCTGACCTCTTCTGCACGTGCCTTCAGTTCATTATCATAGAACAACTCATTAGGTACCTTCAGAATGGATGGATGAGATCTGGAGAAATAGAGAGAAAGCAAAATGAGAATTAGAGATATGGCTAGATTACTATTTTCTTCATTCATTTTCCCTCGGCTTAGTCGATTTAACCTGTTAGCCAGCACTCACTTTTGGGGATTTACACCTACCTAACTTTAAATAGTAACAATTCCTGACTCCAGTAAGCTACAAACACAAATTAGGTATCATTGGGAAGAAGACACTTTGAGCTTTAAAAAAAGTTAAGTTACATGTTAAAAAATATAAAAAGTTATACATTATGAAGTCATGAGAAAAAAAAATTGTATTGTGTTCAATATTTGTTTTTCCATAAACAAACACAGGAAAACATTAAAGTAATGTCCTAGAAAAATATGACTTGAAAGCCAAATGTCTTATGAGTTTATATTTCAAATTTAATTAAGATAGCATGCAAAATGAAATTACTGTAAAAAGTTTTCTGAGACTATATTGGTGTCCTTCTTTCCCTCACCGCCAGAGGCATTTCCTCAAAACTGACCTTCCCAAAATAAAACATTAACAGTTGCTGAATGATTTGGTCTAAATGAACAGTTTATGTATCCTTGGAAAAAAGACACTTTGGGCTTTATTATCCATCATCCAGAGTTTATAATGCTCAAATTGAAAAAAGTTATCGATGCTTAAGTAATGTTAAAAAAAAATGCACCGCACTAAACATTTTATTATTTCTTAAACAAATATATATAATTAGTCCTGTAAAGGAAAAGTAACAGGTCAAAAGCCACACATTTCTTGAGTATATGTTTTGAATTTGATGCCATTATCATGCAAAATGAAATTTCTGGAATTATTTTTCTGAGACAATGTCTTGTGATTTTTTCCCTCTCCTTGTTTGTGGAAAAGCAGTCTGATGACCACACATAAGCTGAAGGTTTCTAACAATTATTTAAGTTATTTATCTGTGGCCTCCACAGACGAATGGACCACTATCTATTCAAGGATATGTTTTACGCAGAGGATGCCCTTCCAGCAGCAAGCCAGTACTGGGAAACACCTATACACTCTCGCATTTACACACATACACTCGTACACACATACACTCGTACAATACAGTCTATTTAGTTGACTGAATTCACTTATACCACATGTCATTTGACTGTGTGGGAAACTCGAACCAGAGATCATCTTTTTGTGAGGCGACAGTGCTAACCACTGAGCTGCCCTAGATTACGATTTTGTGCCCCTAAAACATATTTTACACATTGAATTGTCATTTATAATGGCAGGCATTTCTACATGTGACTATTCTGGATTGGGTCTTTCCCAATCTATTTTACTTAAATGTTTCAAACTACATATTGTGTCATGTCCTCTTAAAAAACCTCACCAGTTTTGTCCCATATTCATTTGTGGCCAGGCCTCAAATTTAATTTCAATGCTATTTCTCACATCTGCAAAACATATCACTGTTACTAAGCAGATTAAGCTATTTTTTACTAATCCTGGCTACAATTTAAGTCAAAGCTACTAAATCAAAAAGACAAATGACTCTGGTATGTCTCACAAATAACCATTTGCAGTAGGGTCTAGGAATTTTTGTAACTTCTTCTATAGATAAAAACTTTGCCTATATTTATGAGACGACCTTGAGGCCCCTGTACTTGTGTTGAGTTGTACTGTGTCAAGCTGTTTTTATGCTTATAGTATCTAATAAATAAGTTCTAGTATTTATTAAACAAACACTAATATTTAATGATTAAGTACAAGTATTTAATGCATAATGACTAGAATGTAATAAAAAAGCAATTAATAAGCACTAGTGTCTAATAAAAAATACTAGTATCTGATTATTTAAAACTAGTATCTAATGAATAAGTGCTAGTATTTAATAGAAAAGAGACTTGTATCTAAGTCTGCATTCTCTTGCATACTATATAGTACGCTAAAATCAGTGTGTGAGCCGAGTAGTATGTCCTAATTCATAGCAATCGAAAATCAGTATACGAGAAGAACCTGGATGACCTACTACTTCCGGCGAGATTCTGAAGTGAGCATCAGACGGACGCTACGCTATCCCATACTGCTCCGTGAGAGAATTTATGAATGGGAGTGAAGCAACGCAACTCATGCGGGTAGGTCACTTGACAAAATGGCGGATGTAGTACTTCTGAGTTCCATTCACACTGCTCACGTTTATACTGTATAGATCGAGAATTTTCTAACAACCGAATAGTACGTTTAAATTCAAATGCCGTACCTACTGAGTAGTAGGCGATGTTGGACGCAGCATAAGTACTAGTAACATTGAATTAGTTACTAATGGGGTTTATTGATTAACTGTAAAAACAGTGCTACATACTGAGTATGAAATCATGGGTGTGGTGGTCTTCATTACATCCTACGAGATTTCTGCAGAAATTGTTAGCATCCAAAATCACCTACCACTCGAGTAGGTACTACATTTGAATTTGACTACACGACTGTTTGAAAAGTATGTTCTATATAGTATGAATATGAGTAGTATGAATGGAACTCAAACTTACTACATCCGCCATTTGTCAGTTGTGTCACTTCACTCCTATTCATGAATCCTCTTACGTGGCATCATGGGATATCATAGCGTCCATCGAATGCGCACTTCAGAATCTCGCCGGAAGTAGTAGGTCATCCGGGTATTTCTCACATACTGTTTCACTAATTCTATGAATTCAGACATACAACTTGGCTCGCATACTGATTTTAGCATACTATATAATAGGGGTGTAACGGATCATGGTTGATTCGTGATCTGTACGGATCCCAACCCATAGTTCGGAACGCACATAACCTGCGGGTTAATAACTTTTTTGAACTTAAAAAAAGGTAAATTCAACATTTATAACATTTGCAGAGAGATCGCCTCCCGTGTCATTAAAATCATGTATGAAAGCATTACAGGCTTCCCTGTAAACTGTAATGATGACGGAAAAAGTAGTGGTGGGACCTAAATGCATTCTTAGGTTATTAATTAAAGGTGTTTTCTGTCACTGTTTGTTTAGCCTGCATCGAGAGCGATATATCTCGATATAGTTAGTTACAAACAATTAAATAACACAGAAGTACTGGGAGAACAGTTTATAGGTCAGATATAAACACTAATGTTTATGGAAAAGAATAAAACCACTGTTTAATGGAACTTGGACTGTTTAATGGAACATGGATCGTTTAAAGGACCGTTTAATGGAACTTGATGCTGGCGAATATTCTAGCAATTACATTTTTTACCCAATTGATGGCCACAAACAACTAAAAAAGTCATGTCACTGAATAGGTTTTCAAAAATGATGCACCTTTAACGAAACAAAGTTTGATGTGTGAATTGGTGAATCATTAATTGAAAATAAATGTGATCTGTTGTATGAAATGTTAGATTTTTACATTTAACATTATCAGCAATAGTAGCAAAGATAATTTTTCGTATTGAATATTTTACTTTTTTTCAGCTGGTTCTTTCTTAAAATTTAAATTTAAATTAATATTATTTATTATTAAAATTATAGGTTCTAAGTTCTGTTAAAAACCAATGTTTTTTTGCAGTAACTTCTTGTGTAAATGGAAAGCAAATGACATTGTCTCCTCCCTTTTTTTTGGCTAATCTGAAAAATGGTTTGATCCGTGGCTCAAAAACTGTAGTGTGATCTGTATAGTATAGTATAGAATGAAGTATGGTCATGGATGAGTTCTAGTATTCCAAACTTATTATCAGGGTGGTAATATGAAGTAGAGCAAGGCTGAAAACCATCAAAGTGAAACGAGACCGCTGAAACAATTGCTTATGAAAGATGAGCATGACGCAGCACTAAAGCAGCAGAGCTTTTATTATGACAGTCGACCACTTCCACTTCCTGTCATGACCACATGGGGAAGAATCAGCACTGTTATATCATATTGTATAAATTATAAGCCATTTTAAATTTATTTTGCTAAAAGTGTTTTTGGTGTTGGCCTGTTTTCAATAAAAACCCAATCAGAAATCGAGCGTATGTGACACTATTATCATGGAGACCCAGGACATGGTTGCTTACATTAATTGCTACATTCTTTGAAACATTTAACAAACAATTTGGTGAAACATTCATTCATTCTTTTTCTGTTCAGCTTAGGCTCTTTATTAATCAAGGGTCGCCACAGTGTAATGAACCACCAACTTATCCAGCATATGTTGTACGCAACCAAACACATAGAAACATCCATACACACTCATTCACACACATACACTAATTTAGTGTATTCAATTCACCTATAGCGCATGTCTTTGGACTTGTGAGGGAAACAGGAGCACCCAGAGGAAACCCACGTGAGCACAGGGAGAACATGCAAACTCCACACAGAAACACCAACTGACCCAGCTAGGGCTCAAACAAGCGACCTTCTTGCTGTGAGGTAATCGTGCTACCCACTGTACTACCGTGGCGCCTTGGTGAAACATGAGTCAGAAAAATATTTAACACTGTTCTAGTAGTTTTTGAATATAGTAATAAAATAAATCTTACTGTGCCTTTAATGAGTCAGACAATTAGTCAATTCAGTCTAGTAAATGTGTTCAATGGCTTAACCCCTTTACCTGTAGTTCTGCAGCAGCTTAGTGACGTAACGGTTGTCGAACCCTGTATCACCCTTCTGATAAAGTTCATTTTGTGTCATCAGCCTCTCCAACAATGAAAGACCTACAACCAGACCAATTACAATGTACAGTATATGGAGTGTGTACTGTATGTGTTGCTGTATAAATATGTACTGATCTCACCTAGTCCATATTTAATGGCAAAGGGAGATCTCAGGATTGGCCCCAGTTGTTTGGGGTCTCCGGCAAGAACAAGCTGTCCAGTCTCTGCATTGAGCAGTCCTACAAACAATGATAAGACATGACTTGAAAATGAATGACTTAAAAAAAAACTCTAGCTGTTGATGTTACTGTATATTGTGTAGCGTTTCACCTGCCACACTGATGATGATCTCTGGCTCCACAGCATGACCAGCTTCGTCCACAAAGATGTGAGAAAAATGGCCAACAGGAAACCCCCCACTGACCAGCCTATCAACATGCATGTACTTTATCTATGATGTGTACAGTATGTAAAAGAGAGTGAGTTGATATTGTTTCTAAAAGACAATGCATTTTACCTGCCGGCAGTGACCAGAGTGCAGACCACGATCTTGTAGGTCATTAGATCCTCTTTACATGGAAAAATAATCGTGTCTCCTTCCACATTACTGTTGTTCTAAACACACACACACACACACACAAATTCTTTATTAAAACATGTTGCTCCTAAGTTTATTTTACGTTGTATGAAGTATTCTATAATGGTAATAAAGTATATTTCTAATACTACCTTTCACAGCCAAAGCCTGTTCTGTCTAAATGGGAATAATATTCCTATTTACAATTATATTTTAGGGACTTCTAAAAGTTCTATAGCCATTAAATACAGTTACTTTTCACCCACCCTGTATACATTTAAGTATTTTTTATATCCTTTTTCAATACTGCTTGGAACTAAATTGGCTTACTTTTTAGTTTATGGGTGAATTACTGGTGCGTAAACATTCTAGATATGTGTGCAGCAAGGTTGCAGAAAAAAACAGGAGCGCTAGCATTTACAGCGAGGGAATGACATCCAATGTTGTACAAAGTTTGTTGTTGTATTAGAGCTAAGTTATATTGATTACATATTATATATATTATTTACATAATGCTTTCAGCATATTATAGCAGCTTTTCACCCAGTGATAAGCACAGATATTCAGCAAAATTTACGTTAAAGTGAGCAACGTTCGTCTGACAGATTCATTTGCGATAGCACCCTCCCAATGGATATTGGATATGACGAAATGGCCAAGCATCCAGCTCGAAATATACAACTATCTCATTGAAAGTTTTTTTACAAGAGAGAAGTTGAAGGCCTACAAGTCTTTGGATGCTTACAATTTTGTTCTGTGTGATCATGTGCAATAAATAATGTTCCATGATTACCAGATTCAAAACTTTGTAGTGGTAAAAACCGAGATTCTGCCTAGCCAAAGACAAGGAAGGATGACGGAACTGTACATGGCCTGGGTGAGCATCAACAAGCAAAATAACTGCATTCTGACAGCAAACTGCACCTGTATGGCAGGGTATGTGAACTTGCATTTTTACATTCTAAGCATTCAGTGTCCGCAGTTTAATTAACCATATGTAACTGTTTTTGCTGAAATCATTGCTGCAATCAAAAACGAGTAATGTGTATGATTTAGCATAGCATGAACTTATCTGAAGAGTCAAGAATTTTTAATTAGCTCCTATCAGCTCTTCTGATGGCTGTTAGCCAAAGATGTCTGCGGTTGGCATTAAAAGCAGTGTGGTGTATGGTAAACTTTAAGTTTTCTATTTTTGGACTTTTGATTTTGGCATCCTACCGCACAACACGACATGTTTGCTATTGCAACCAGCCTTTTTTTGCAACCGTTAAGTGCGGTTGAACCCGTGTGACATCATGTGTGATGTAGGTTGGTAATTCCCCTATAAAAGCATACTTTTAAGAGCACATTAGGTGAAATAGTAGTCAATTTTGAGTACACAAGTTTTCGTAATACTGTAATTCGTAATGTCACTACACTACAAGTATAGTTATATATATTTATTTTTCAATATACTATATTTTTATATTCTTTTTTTGTTCTATCCTGGCTATTAACAAACCATTAACTACGACTTCAATAAAATCCAAATTTGCGGCTAATTATTAGTTATTAAGGTACTAGTTAGGTTTATGTATTGGGTAAAATTAGGGATGTAGAATATGTACTTCATAAATACAAATAAACCACAGATATTTGAATCATAAGCCACTAGGTAGTAGGGAGAATTAATACTTAAACTAAAATGGTACCTTTTTTCAATAAAAAAAGTGTACTTTCATTATTTATTTAATTACACTTAACTTAGTTATACTGTAGATTACTACAGTATTTATGTATGATTTTATAATTTACTCTTAAGCTAACCCACTCAATCTCAAAAAATTGATTTTACTATTCATGTTTATATTTGACTATACATACACTTTATATAACTTGAATATGTTTGTAAAACATTAAATGAGAGCATAAAAATGAAATAATTTATTACTATTATTTATACTTACCTATATACAGTTGAAGTCAGAATTATTAGCCCCCCTGTTTATTTTTTCCCCAATTTCTGTTTAACAGAGAAATCATTTTGTTCAGCACATTTCTAAACATAATAGTTTTAATAACTCATTTCTAATAACTGATTTATTTTATCTTTGCCATGATGACAGTAAATAATATTTGACTAGATGTTTTTCAAGACACTTCTATACAGCTTAAAGTGACATGTAAAGGCTTAACTAGGTTAATTAGGTTAACTAGGCAGGTTAGGGTAATTTGGCAAGTCATTCTATAACGATGGTTTGTTCTGTAGACTATCGAAAAAATATATAGCTTAAAGGGGCTAATAATTTTGTCCTTAATAGGGTGTTTAAAAAATTTAAAACTTCTTTTCTTCTAGCCGAAATAAAACAAATAAGACTTTCTCCAGAAGTAAAAATAATATCATACTGTGAAAATTTCCTTGCTCTGTTAAACATCATTTGTGAAATATAAATAAAAAAAATAAAAGAATAATAATTGGGTTAATAATTCGGACTTCAACTGTATACATTTAGACTACTAATTTGGACCGTTATCGTAAGTTATTTTGTTAGATTAGCTCCAGATTTGGCTTTATTACTGACTAATCTAATGTATATGCACAAATATAACACTGTAAATCATCCTATGTAAAATATTAATTTAAATAAGAGATTAGTGAGGGGTGTACTCAAATATGCTGAGCACTCTATATCCCATCATAAACTCCCTTTTCTGTTCATGTACCTTTTAAAAATTCATTCATTCTCACAAGCACTAACCTCTAGAACTTTAGGTATGTCTTTTGGATTGCGTGAGCTAGCGTAGATTCTGTATATGTTCCGTGCATCAACATGTTGACTAGTAATCAACTTTTCGCCCAGTTGATCAGCAGCACTGTTAGATGGAGCACAAGCAAGGATACGGGCACCACCTGTACTCCTCTCCACCTGAGAGATGAAAAACCAGAGCAAAAAGCAATCACAAAAGATGGTATCTTTTGTAAATGTATACATACAGTACACAATAAGATGATCTTCATGCAGGTGTATCTTTTGAGTGCGCGCTTGGAGTTGGGATTATGATAACCAGTTTTACCTGTTTGATGGCCTCCACTATCGTGACAGTTTTACCAGTGCCTGGAGGTCCAAAAACCAAATACGGTGCTGGTTTGGATGTACCGGCCACAATGTTACACACTGCAGTTTTCTGTTCAGGGTTCTTCTCAAGCTTTTGATCAAAGAGTCTAGAGACACATAAACACACGTATCAAACCTGAAATACTCCATAATATATGAACAAAATATGATTTTGTAGTATATTTCAGCGCAAATGGGTCTTACTGACCTCAGAGCAGATGGAGACACAGGGTTCAGGCTTCTTGAGGCCACAGGGAACAGCACATCTTTGAGGTTGTGCTGGACCGCCATATGAACTGCTCTGTGTTGCAGTTGTAATGGAAGACGGTTGATTGTAAACTCCACACTGAATTTCATATTGTCTATGAAATTTTCAAGCAGCCTTTACACAGAAAACATACACATATACTTAAAAAAATACAGGGTTCCACACAAGTCATTCATGTTGTCCCAACACAAATCGATTAGGTTAACAAATTTAAGTAAATCGAACATAAAACAATTAGGTTGTCCTCCAAAAAAAATCTCAAAAATTGTGTTATTTTAGCTCATTTTAAATAAGTTGTTTGAACAAGCTGCAAAAATATTTTAACAAACATACTTAACAAATATAAAATTGAATCTTGAATTGTTCTGTAAACAAATATGCAAAATAATGCAAAATATCCAAACGAACATGGCAAATATTTATCAATGGCGAGTCTGTATTCAGTCTAGTCAAATGATCCTTCACATATTGTACTGATATGTGGAATTGGTGCACGGTGAATATTTCTTATTGTTTGTAGTGTTGAATTAATTCAGTGACATCTCTTAACTTCAGAGCATTTCGCTTAAGTGTAATTTAGAAACATTTTCTGTAAAGCTGCTTTGAAACAATCAGCATTGGGTATGTTACTTCAAAAAAGTAATAAACTACTAATTACATCATTAGAATTTAGATTACATTTCTATTTTCTGTGCTTCAAAAGTAATTGAAATACTCAAGTAATTTATTTACTTGCCTCAATGCTACTTAAAACCTCTGTAAATATCAACACATAGGCAATAGAATTGAAATCTGTTTAATTATTTAAACATGCGTCAAACATGGCCTTTTAGATTAAGCTATCAAACTGTTTTGCTGCCATAAATGTTTATAGGCTGACCATTTTGAATGCATAGTAACCTGAAGCTGACAAATACACTTATTTTTGGCTTTCATTGAGTTAAGATTTAGTGTTCTTTTGTTCTAATGACACCTGTCATAAACTCTTCACACCTCATACCTTTTGGAAGGGCCCAGTTTGACCTGATCCAGTTCCACTCTGTGGACATATCCCTTGTATTTGGTCACATTTGAGTTTTGAAGCTCCTCGCTCTTAGTAAGAAGCAGGTGATCTCCTCTCAGGACTGAAGGCCTGTTTTCTGAGACACCAGGGAGCTTTAACAAGATACACACAACAGATCTTAAAACATTAGCATTTCTAACAATTATGACACTATTTAAAGGGATGTTCATTTAAAAATATAATAATAATATTAATCAATTCTTTGTTTATTCAAACTCCTGTTGTTTAAAACCTGAATTAGTTTCTTTCTTTTGTTGAACACCAAAGGAGAAATGTTGGTAACCAAACACTTTATGTTACCCATTGACCTTTATAGTACTTAATTTATACAACTGTAGTCAGTGTTTACCATCCATGATTACCATCATTCTTCATATATATTATTTTGTGAACAGATAATTGTTCTGTTTTATTGTAAATGTAATTTGGTCATTATTAAGCAAATGCGGCCCCCTACAAAATGACCCCAGAAATAATATTTCCTTCCAAATAGAGCTACTAAATGACTAGTAAAATATGTATTGCAGAAAAACTAAATATTGCATTGTAATTCATTTCATTTTGTGCACTAGTTGGAAACCATTTTCAGGGGACTTTTGGCTTATTGGGCATGCTAAATATGTCTATTAGTGAATAAGATAACTCTGTCCAGGCTGTTTAGTTTAGCGAAGGTGTCAATGCAAGAAAAGGAAAAGTTAAATGCTGAATATCCCACTGACTGTTTTAATATTGTGTCTTTAAACTACAAGAGTGAGCGAAGCACACCATTTGAGTAGCCATTGCTCATTTACACTCTTGTTTACAGAAGTTAGCCACTAGTTTCACCTTCTCCATGACATCATGCACGTCATTAAAGACAGAAGCAATGACTTGTTAGGAGGCAATGTTTAATCTGACATGTTTATTGTCTGGGCCTTGTGACTTTTGTTGTTGCTTCTCACTCAGTAAGCATTAGGAAGCATTCTCTTGTTGTGGTGTGATCCAAGGGTCCATTTTAGGTCCAGATTTTTTTTTTCAATTTATATGCTTCTCATGGATGCCTTTTTAACTCTTTCCAAAAGGACAGGGTTCAGACAAATGTAAGAAATCATGGGTTACATTTGGAATAGTTTGCCTCTGAGATTTGCACATTTGCTAGCCAGTTTTAATACTGCTCTCAAATCTTTTTTGTAGTTGTTGTCTTCTCTGGCTTTTGATTAAGGTCAATTATAATTTTATAATGTCTTTTTTTCCATATGATGCATGTGTTTTTTTATTGTGTTTTTATTGTAAAGAACTTTGGCACAACTCTGTTGCTTATATATATACAATAGGAATACAGTTTGACTTTTATACTCTTGTCTTGTGCCATGAACAGAAAATGATACATGATTGTGACAGACAAAAAATTGTGCAGTCTGAACCAACACACTAACACACACTTTAATAACAAACAGAAAGACACTGCCACTCACCTCTAAGACCAGCAGTCTTTTATCTCGATCCCTCACCATGGACACATCCTTTTTGTTATATCTCTTGATGTCCATACGCATCTGATCCTCCTCCAGGTACAGAAGCAAATCAAAGCGGTCCATATAGTTATGAAAACTCAAATCACTCTCCAGAGTTAACCTACAAATGCACAAATAAAACAGGCTTGGCTTTTAATGTATATGTTCATACAGAGAACTGATTACTGGGTAGGCATGGGATGATAACAGAAAAGTTAAGGTCTTAAAACCGCTAAAATTTTCTGTTATACTGTTCCTAAGGTATATGTAAGTTTTTTTTAATGTGTTGTAAAAAAATCGGTGTTTCTGAAACTAATAAAAATAGCAGAAGTCATTGATTTGTTTGAATTATCTAGCCTGACATGTTTACTGTTCTAAATATATAATATTTAAATGTTAATATTTTAAATGTTTCCTAAAATAAAATATATTGTGTTCAATTGTGAAAAAAAGGGTTTTCTTTCTTTCTTTATTTTTTTGTAAAGAACTTATTTTAGAGCTGTAATCACAATACCAGGATACGGTGAAACCATGATATTTAAATCCAAGGTTATCATACAGTCAGAAACATACCAGCCCATGCCTATTACCGAGTAACCAGCAGAATGACCTAATTTAACAAAACTAGAGACCACTAACTGATGTTCCTGAAGCTGTTTTCCAGAAGAATGGTTTCCTTTCAGGACTTCAATTAAGGCAGAGGTGTAAGAAGGACAAAAGTATTTGTCCAGTGGCACCACAAATTTCAGCAAGTTTTGAGAAGAACTGCAGATGAGAGGGGAAAAACAAAGCATATACAATTTTTTTTTTTACTTGTTCAAACTAAATTAAAATGAGCTGAAACAACACAATTCTTGAGATTTCATTGGGACAAACTTAATTTTTTATGTTCCCTGTAACAGTCCCCCGTAACAATTCCCGTAAATTTGTTAAATGTGTCAAATTAACTTAATCAATTTGTGTTGGGACAACATGAATGAATTGTGTGGAAGCCTGCATTTTTTACAGTGTAAGTTCACACACAATTCACTATAGTAGGCTTAGTAGCTTAATAGCCACTATAGGACAGCTTAAATAGTACTAGATTTAACTTTTTTTCTTAAAATTGGCCTCTTTACGCCATTCATTAAAGTAGCATCATGCATTCAATGCTGTAAAACCCCAAAAGTTAAGGTAACTCAAACCATTTGAGGAAACCGATTGCAACAAACCATTTAAGTTCCAAAACTAATCCTAATGAGTTCTGTGAACTTAATCCATTTGAGTAAACGAAGCAATTTGAGCAAAGTAAAACCCAATAAATGAAGAGAACCCAAACCAACTGAGTACTGTAAATCCCAATAGGTTAAGACAACTCAACCCGTTTGAGGAAACTGATTGCAACAAACTATTTCAGTTAAAAAACAAATCTATATGAGTACTGTGAACTTACTCCATTTAAGTTTAAGTAATGAGGTATTTAATTAACTAATTACCTTCAACACTGAGTTCAAAACTCTTTTTAAATGAGTAGAATTAACTTTTAATCAATTTTGAGTTAACTACACTCATTTCATTTGACTGATGGGTTTTAAAGTGTATCATTCTTACCACATCCCAAAGCAGCTCTCATGGACTGTGGTCATAACACATGAACACGTTCGGCAATTATAAACTGTGGCATCTAAAGAATGCTTAATTGGTACTGAGGCCCAAAGTGTGCTAAGAAAATCTTCTTAACACCTTTACACTAACAACAGTCTGAACCATTGATATAGCAAGCAAGATGGTTCCATGATGTCATGTTGTTTACACCAATAATTCAGAACCTACCATGCAAATTTTGTCTGAAATCGAGACCATGCAGCCTATTTAAAATCGTCTACAGTGCAGTTTTTGGGAGCCTGTGTGCATTGTTGCCTCAGTTTCATGTGTTAAGCTGATAAAGGCCTACTGCTTCTGCCTGTTTTGTGCATTCAGTGATGCATTTCTGCAGTCTGTGGTTGTACTTGTAAGGAGGGCAATTTGAGTCACTGTTACATTTGCATTTGAACCAGTCTGGTCATTCTCCATTGACATCAACAAGAACTTGCCACTCAATGGCTATTATTTCTTTAAATCCTAGAGATGCTTCTGGGTGAAAACAGTAGATCAGCAGTCTCTAAAAATTCTAAGACTAGCCCGCCTAGCACCAAAAACCCCATTGAAAGTTGAATTTCTTCCCCATTATGATGGTCCGTTTGAACTTCAGCAGATCATATTGATCATGTTTACATGCCTAAATACAATGGCTGTAATGTGATTGGCCATTAAATATCTGCACTAATGATCAGATGAACAGGTTTTTGCAGTGTAAAGCAGCATAGAAGTGTATAAATGTATTGAAAACTCAAGCAGAGATTTCTCTCACCTCTCAGGTCGAATGCCCTCTTCAATGTTCCACTTTATTGGTTGATTGGTGTCAAGCCTCTTAGGTCTGAATGGCTCTGTGGGACCCAGCTGCGCTGTGAGCTCAGACCTGTGCTGTGTCTCAATGAAGCGCACAATGTGGAAAGGACGGGTGTCTTGGTTTTCCTTGAACTCAAACGCCAGAGTGGCTGGATAAACTCCCATCTGATCTGATTTGAATCTTAAGATCACTTCATACGTCTCATCTTTAAAACAACAAGAGCAACAGGTTTGATTCACCTATGCACTAAAACCCAATACGTTAAAGGCACAAGCATGCCAACATATGAATCCCCCATACAACACCAACACCAGTTTCTTCAGTATTATATAGTTTGACTCACTTGGCTCCAGACGGTGTGGATTATCATTTGTGACTCTCTGGCTGTCGTAGAGAGTGAAATACTGTAGGTAGTGAAGAGCAGAGAAACATGTGAAAAGTATGGCCTCCTGACCCGTGTTCTCCACAAACAGCTTCAGCTCATGAACTTCTGCCCCTTCCACACACCATTGAATCTTGCCATCGTCTATTTGTAGCTCTGAGGACACCCGTACGCCATATTTATCAGCAAAAAACACAGACCTGAGAAGGGAAACATTGTTAGTTTTGATCATTTTAATGGTTTGTATTCAACATTCAAAGTAACAACCTTACATGTCTTCACTGTTTCCTTGGCGCATTATGGTTTTTGCCAGCCTTCTCCTTGCTATGACACTATTTTCTGATGGGGGATCAGAAACATGGGTACTAGTGGATGGCTGTGAACTAGTATCATTAAGATGGGGTGTAGCATGGTTTTGTTGGCTGCGATAGGATCTGGACCATTGATCATTCTGCCTCACTCGAATCTAGAAATGCCACAATAGGGTTAGTGTTGTAGATATTCTAAGCATATGGATGTGCTTCAATTAAGCTTCATGAAGAATACCAATACAACAAATAATTGTGTGTATATATATATATATATATATATATATATATATATATATATATATATATATATATAAAATTCCTAGTATACTATGCTTCCATGTATGGGGCATAGTAATAATATAGTGCCCCATATATGTAAGCATAATATGTTGGGAATCTTATATACATATTTTAAAATCAGTCAGGCAATAAATTGACTCGGGTTTCTTTTCATTTAAAGATGTTTACATAATTTTTCAAACAGCATAACAAACTCCGGTCAAAAGACTGTGTGGCTCTTTTTTTCTTTCACTTTTCTATATCGTAATATAACTTAAACAGTCCAATAAGGGCGGAGCAAACCATTACAAACAAAAAAGTAGGGGTGAAATAAGCAAATGTACACAACTTAACATATCGACATAAGCAAACTTTACATAAATTAGAGCACTATTAATAAATTATAATAAATCAAATTATGGCTCTTACAATATATATAAGATCAATATCACACGAGTAGCAGTGCGATATGGCTGTATATCAGCACTGGTAGGAGGCCTTAGTGTCTTTCTTGGTGCTTGTTGTCTTTCTTTCACCATTCCTTCACATCCTAGAAACTGTTGCTCATTTACAAACGTCATTTAAGAGCTAGTATTTGAATGATTCTCTAGCGTAATGTCTAAAGTGATGACAAAACAGGTGATTTTTGCTCACATTTTAAGATTATAAGGCTGAATAGCATAAAATACATGGCATGAGATATTTCCCAGTATTTCTCTGTTACAATCAGCATATCACAATAATTAATCCCAAAAAAGCCAAAACAACACAAACACTACCAGATTACTGTTGTGTTTGTGATGAGGAAAAAACGCTAAACACATAAGGGCATTTCTTCTTTCTTTCGAAAACAGGAGACTCATTAGAAACAAACAGATGGCCAACCAAAAAGTAACTCAGGGTTATACAAAGAGTGACCAGCACAAAATACATATATTCCTGATATGTGAGTCCCATTTCACACTCAATACACTACAATTACTATGGTATAAACACAGCACTTCAACATACAAAAGAAAGAGATCACTTACTTACCAGTTTTATAATGACTTAATTAGCTGTAGTTTGAAAATACGCTTATTATGTGGAAGGGATGGAGAGTCGACTCCAAAAAACATGAAACCGAACATCCCTATTATGCGCTCTCTGTCACCATCTTGTGGATGGACAACATTAACCATCTTTGCTCTGCATCTCAGAAATTATAAATATTTAAAATTATAATTTATCATTATCATTATAAATGAACGGCATAGGTGCAATCTAAACAGATATATTCTCACCTAAAAAGCCTCAAAAGCACATTATGTTGTCCAACAGCTGCAACATTTGTCAAGCTGTAGTGAGTTTATTGATCTGCTGTCACTCTATGTGGGCGGAGTGATGGTGAGGGTGAGGAGGCTGTACCAGTGCTTTTATAACAGGAATATCGCACAGCCATCAGCCAATCAGATTCGAGAACCAGACAGAACTATTTTATAAATAATGAAAAAAAAATAATAATAATATATATATATATATATATATATATATATATATATATGTGTGTGTGTGTGTGTGTGTGTGTGTGTGTGTGTGTGTGTGTGTGTGTGTGTGCTATGCTTCCATAAATTGGGCATTATATTAAACATTATTCTATTATTCTCCTTGATGAGGTCTACAAATAGACCTCAGTTAATCAGTCATTTCCCACTGTGTTAATGTCTTAAGAACAACGCAACATCCTGTAGATCTTATACATCCTCATCTTCAGTCTGTTTTTGACTATTGTCAAACGTCTAATTGATT
The DNA here is from genome assembly GCF_903798145.1 of Danio aesculapii. Taxonomy (NCBI): domain Eukaryota; kingdom Metazoa; phylum Chordata; class Actinopteri; order Cypriniformes; family Danionidae; genus Danio; species Danio aesculapii. Next base: position 26,108,147 of record NC_079442.1, on the reverse strand, counting down.
TTCACAGCCCAAATTTAGCCTTTGTTTTAGCCAAGACATCTATGTTAAGACATCTAGATGTCTTTTAAATACAAGAATGCTTGCTGTAAATTTTCTTCTACTTAATGAAATGAAAGAGAGCAAAGATCTAAAGTATCTTCCAGTATTTTAATCAGACACTCTACCAAGTTTCTACAACTTTAAGGAACATAGGATAGTTTGACAGCTTATCGACAACTATACCTCAAACCCATTTTTACCCATTTGTCAAAAGTATAACAATAATAAAAAAGTTAATAAAATACAATGATAATTTATTCTTTTGTTTATTTTGATGTGTACAGAATAATTAGACGAACTTTTCTGTATAAATCCCTCATCTTTGACCTTTTGACATTTTATCTCCCAAAAGACTTAAACACACATAATCTTCATTATACTCTTATTTTCTAAATAACTGCATGGATGTTATGTCTTTCTCTTATACTGTGTCTCTTCACTGAAGGTAATAGGTTTAACTCCTTTTCTCGAGAGGCCCTGATGACCTTGTCTGAAATGACAGATGGGAGAATTTTCCAACATACTATAAACATTCAGTAGACAGCCAGAAAATTTCCAAGATAAAGGATGTTTTGAGTAATCTTGGTTTGCTCTTCCCATCTCTACCACTGCCTTATCCATAGAAAAAAATATTACCTTGAATGTTACAATCAGTGGTGAAAAGACTACTGAAAAATTATACTTAAGTAAAAGTACCATTACTTGCCTAAAAATGTAGTGCAAATAGAGTAACAGTATCTGTTGTAAATATTACTCAAAGTACGAGTGAAAAGTTGACCTTTCAAAAGTACTCAAGAGAAGTGAGTAGTGAGAATTACGCTGTGAAAAGCTGATGCATTTACATGTCATTTGTGAATGTGTGTAAACGTAACATTCTGTAGTGCATCTAGTTATTGCCCAGCAGGCACAGAATTTCATAAGACATTAATATTAGGTTAGATTATGTTTTGAGTTCAGGTGATCAAAATTGAATGTCTAGCCAGTGTCTAAGGATAATGTTATTTTGATGTATAATAACTATGTCAAATGACGATGATATTTGGTAGATAGTGACCAAAATCCATTGTCGAGCCAAGATCTTAAACCAATGTCATATTGACTTCAAATACTGACAAATACTTATCAGGTATGGCAACTAAAATCCAACATCTGACAGACGTCATAGTGCTAACGTGCACATAACATTAAGCTGTAACATCATTAGATGTTAATATTTGGTTGATTTTAGGTTAGACGTTTTCCAATCCTCATAGACATGAAAAAACAAAGTAGTGACTGCAGGCTAAAGGAAAGTAGTGGAGTAAAAGTACCAATACTGCACTAAAAATGTACTAGAGAGAAAGTAAAAGTACACATTTTTAATACTACTTAGTAAATTACAATTCCTAAGAAAAACTACTTAATTACAGTAGTTTGAGTATTTGTAATTTGTAACCTTACACCACTGGTTACAATACAGTGCATCCTAGCACATGACGGTTATCGTGGAATTAATACATAAAGAATCTGAAATCATGTTATAGTGAAACTGAGACATCACAGCCATAAAGACTAAATTAATTTGAAGTCACACATATCAATGCAGGTATGATTTTATAATAAACTGTGGGAATAATAACCCTGAAAGATTAATCACCAAACAAGCAATGCAAAAACCTGACTCAAACAGTTACATAACTGCTGCATGTCAACAGTCAGTACACTTTAGTGTCAATGTCCATCTGATAAAATAAGTATCATTAGCTCAATAATGCACCAATTAAACTGGATTCACAGTTTCAGTATAATGAAAATGAAAGTATACTCTTCGAGGATCACAATCATTTGTTTTTCTATGCATAAACATTTTATCTTAGCATTATTGCTACAAAATATTTGTGTAATCGTATGATTAAATACATTTACACAACTCCAGAGTACGTGTTTATGGGTGTGTGCCACAGATACTCCATTTTACCCAAGCCCAGAAGCAAACTCACCCTGACAATGCAGAAAACACACTGAATAGGCATCAACAATAGAGGGCAGACTGTCCGCAAGGTGTAAATAAAATAAGTTTCTTACTTTTTTGTCAAAGAAAACTTCTGATCTTGTGACTCTAGTTCTGCTGGAACGTGTCAAAGCAAAGAGAACTGAAGAGAAGTTTGGATCTCTGACTCCATCCCTGTTGATAAAATAAAAAAAGACACAGAACTAAAAGTTCTCTCACAATAATATCTGTATCCTTTTTTTTGGTCACAGTAACGTCTTTCATTTTGTTGAACATGTTGTATGTACTAAATATTTTAGATTATAGTTATAATATGAAGAGTTTAGATGCAAAAAAATGATATTTATCTAAAAAATTAGCGTTTACTACTCTTGAGTAGTAATTTTACGTTTATAGTGATAAGTTCTTTTAATAGACTTCGAAGTGAAATAACTGAAGACTAATGTAGAAGGCTGAGAAAAATGCTCATTTTAGGAGAAAATTTATTTTATTTAGGTTTTTGCATCTGAACTCTTCATATAGTGTTTACAATATTCATTTCCTGTAAATACCATCGTTCAACTAGTTGACATGCATTCACATCATCTTATTGTTATTGTTATTATTATTAACAGCTGTTTACCTGTCTCGGAACTGCTCGTTGTAGATCTCTTTGAGAGTGTTTCTATCTGTAGTGGATCTCCTTTCCCTGTCATCCAGAAATTCTATGAAGTCAAACCCAACGGCACGCATATCATCTCTAGAGAGTTTTTTCCTGTATTTTCTGCTCATGGTTCTTTAAAAGCGTTGTTTCTGTGATGGTGTAGCCTACAGTTATAAGGACCGCTTTGAGCAACACTATTTAAAAGAAGCGCAGATGTTTCGTCGGAAGCGACAGGAAGGGAGGAAACGAAACTTAAGGTCTAACGCTGTAAAATCCATCCACAATGAATCTGTTGGTAAAAAAGAATCATGAAGCTCATGTACAAAGCACTAGTGGTCAAAAATAAACGAGTATATATATATATATATATATATATATTGTTTTAAAAAAAAACCCGCATCATTATAATTTATAAGAAATGTTCTAGCAAGTGCTCGGAGAGACAAGTGCGCTCTCTGTTGGTTAGAAGCAGCGCTGCAAGGAAAGTGTTTCTACCAATGACTGTAAAAGGTTTGAACATTTCTGTAGATTTATGTCTGCTTTGTTTCGTCTTAAGTGTTGGCAAAGTTCACCCAAAAAAATGGTGGGAGTTTAGGAATGTGTGTTTTTTCTTCAAACTAGTTTTAAAGAGAACTTTAAATGAAACCATGATTTATAGGCTACTGAGGAGTTTCCCGGCTTTCTCGAGTGATTTATAGGAGACTGAGCAGCAAAGTTGAGATCCTGGTGTTAGCAATTGTACATCAGACACATACATACATATACATACATACGTGTGTGTTTTATGCACATTTCCCTCAGATGTAATGTAATGTCCAACTGTAGTATTTTGCAGCATCATGTACTGTAAATCCACATGGAGAACTTTACCTTAAAGCGCCTCCTGCTGGACACTGAAACGCACACAGACACACTCCAAATTACTGCAAATAAATCAACCACATACAACAACTAAAACAATCAACCAAATACATTTGTCATTTTAATTCATTCTCTCAAACTAATGCCAGGATTCCTGCTGTCTTCAGAAATAGACAGGATATTTGAGGAAACCCTTTTGAATCACGTTTAGATTTAAATAGTTTGAATTTTAACTAAATACGAGAGTTTACAAAGTATTTATTACCCTTTGTTAATGTTAATTTCAGCATTTAATAATACATTATTAAAATAAAAGGGCCGACATGGTGGTACAGTGTGTAGCGCTCTCGCCAAACAGCAAGAAGGTCGCTGGTTTGAGCCCCGGCTGGGTCATTTGGCATTTCTGTGTGGAGTTTGCGTGTTCTCACCGTGTTGGCGCGGGTTTCCTCCGGGTGCTCCGGTTTCCCCCACTAGTCCAAAAACATGCGCTATAGGTGAACTGAATAAACTAAATTGTCCGTAGTGTATGTGTGTGCAAATGCAAGAGTGTATGGGTGTTTCCCTGTGCTGGGTTGCTGCCGGAAGGGCATCCCCTGTGTAAAACATGCTGGATAAGTTGCCGGTTAATTCCCCTGTGGTGACCCCTGATTACAGTTTTTTACATACGATAGGACACATTTCTCAATACTTAGGTCACTTTTGCAAAACTCCTCACACAATTCTCCTAACCGACTTTCAGCTTGGCGAAGCAGTTCATTTCACATTCAAAATGCACTACAACTACCAAAACACTTTATTCAGGGCTCAAATAAACTCATTCTTCTAGAACACTCGCAAAGGTTGACAGCCGACAAACACACTTTGTCACCCACAAAACAATGAGCTAAAAAACCCTAACAACATGTAGCATTACAGTGTTTTCTTTTGAAACATCTCTGATTATAATTCAATATATATTGTTTATAACTGCAATATATGTTACTGGAATGAATCAGACATGATGCAGAATTCCTCAATATTTTATGTTGTTTATTTATTTATTTATTTTTAATTTTTTTTTTTGCACTAAGTAATTCCAAAATACAAGAATTTGTATACACACCACTGATACAGATACAATAGTAATGCTAATCTAGCTGGTTAAACTGCATTTTTAGATTTGAAATATGTTTCAATAAATTATTGCTGTTGAATTTTGCTATCTTATTCAGTTTTGCATGATGTTATTGTTTTGAACATAAGTTTAACAGTTTTGAAAACAGTAAAGCACGTGCAAAATGTCCTGTACGTACAAAGATTTTTGGCAGTTGTTGTGTCTGAGTGAGAAAAGAATTCATGAAATTTGAGAGATGTAGTCATTGAATGCATTTTGTGCCAACACAATTATAATGGATCCTGAGTTTAGCCCACATAGACTTCTGTTGTGCTCACTGAATGAAGAGTGTTGCAAAAGTGACTTAAGTATTGAAAAATGTGTCCTAGCGTCTGTAACAAAGACTGTAAAAACATCAATGCTTTAATATTTCAAATTAAATTGTTAAAATATTACAAAATTAAAAGACTTGATATTCTAAATGCTATACATCTGTACATTTTAAAATATAAATGTCTAACATTGAAAAATAAATGTAAAATACATATCACTGATAATAAAAAGCATTCATTCATTCAATTTCCTTTGGCTCATTCTCTATTTAAGAGGTTGCCACAGCAGAATGAACCTGCCCTGAATGATGCCCTTCCAGCCACAATCCAGTATTGGGAAACCCCCATACACACTCATTCACACACACACATACACTACAGATAATTTAGCTTCCCCAATTCACTTAAAGCGCATGTCTTTGGATTGTGGAGGGAAACCTGAGAACCCAGAGGAAACCCATGCGAACATGCAAACTCCATACAGAAACAAGCCGGGTCTTGAACCAGTGACCTTCTTGCTGTTAGGTTACAGTGCCAGTGAGCCACCATGCCACCTATTAAAAAAAACACTAAATATTAAGTATTTTAAAATCTACACTATTGGAAAAGGCATCTCTTAAGGAAATCTTTTAGGCAAAAGGCCCAAATCACTGTATCAGATGTTTGAGGAAACTTAATTTTCCAGAATATTTGATTAATAAAAGCAAGAAAAATTTCATTTCACTCGTATCACACCCATACATTTTAGTGCAGTTAAATGCTCTTTACATTACTGATATTTATATTTACAGTGCATGACAATGATTATAATGTGTGTGTGTGTGTGTGTGTACGTGTTTTTGTGACATATCAGGACACAAATCTGTGTAATGACATAGGTATGGCACAGGTATTACAAAAAGGAGGTGAAATATGAGGAAATTGGTGACGTCTTCATTTTTCAAAAAGCTTATAAATCCCACAAGATGAGTTTAATCAGAGAGTAATGCTGCACAAAGTCTTCTGTGATGGTTGGGTTTAGGGGTAGGGTGGGGTGAGGGCAATACAATATACGGTTTGGACCGTATAAAATGAATGGAAACCTATGTAATGTACCCACTTTTCACAAAAACAAACTTGTGTGTGTGTGTGTGTGTGTGTGTTTCTGTGTGAGTGTTCTGTGAATTTGAATGAATGTTTTGGTGAGCTTAAGTGTGTGTGTCTGTCCGTGAGTTTGAGCGTGAGTAAATGTGTGAGCTTAAGTGTGTGTGTGTGTGTGTCTGTGAGCCAGTGTGTGTTTGGAATATGTGTGAGCTTAAGTACAAGAGTTTTAGTGTGTAAGCTCTACTTAGTTACGATAACTTAATGGATTTGTGTTGGGACCAATGGAATGAATTGTGTGCAACCCTGGAATTTTTTACAGTGTGTATTCATTCATGACTCTGTGTTCAAGTTAGTGACAGGCTTACCTGGCTTTCTCAAGTTCTTCCATTCTGGAGCAGAAAACAGTTTCCCGCATTTCACACTGTGAAAAATCTGTAAATTGACAGTTTTCCATATTTTGTGATTCAAGTTTTTTTTTCTTCACTTACAGTATGTTGGTATTTATGCTTTTGAATTGTAGTATGATCTTGATCTATCCTCCGAAAGCTTTTGATCTTGAAATGTTTGAAAAAGCTAATTTATTGACATTCTAAATAGTTTAAAGTGATTGTCTATATATTCCCTATATATTATATGAAATGTAAATAAGATAAACTCTCTAAAATGTCTATAAAAGACATTTATTAAACTTAGAGTTGAACTTAGAGTACAGTTGAATTTTCAACATGAAAAGTGAAAAGAGCAGAGATAAAACTCCCATAATGCATTTCACAACCGTAAATAAACAGAAATCACTTGTGACACTCAAAAGTACTTTTTCTTCAGAAAAAAAGTATATTCTTTTAGAACGTAGTACATATATTTGAACAGGCTATATGCACAGCTAGTGTTTTTCAGCCAACAATGAACTTCCGGTGAAAGGTTTATGTGATTATTTTTTTAATTTCATATGGTTCCTTTAACAGCATCGATGTTGTAATGTAACTGAAATACAATCAGTTAAACAGACTTGAGCATTTATTTAGTTGTTCAAGCAAAAATCAAGACGTCCGTTTAAACGCAAGCACCATCAGTAGCAGCAGGCTAGCGCAGAAACATTGAAAATACTGTGGTAAAATACACTTCCATGCTTTGAAGTGAAACAGATTAATTTGATGTAGTACTTCATGTCCAGACACACTTTATATTGTAATCAATCAGACAGTGAAGATCACTGATTGTTAAAGAACGCTCTTAAACTCGATTTTGTAAAGGCACGACAGTTCACCGGAAGCGATCGGGCTGGCTAAGTGCCAATTAAAAGTCCTTGTGCATATATCCCATTTTGATGCAGCACATGATTTCCGAGGTATTCATTTGTGGTATCAGGAAGACAGTATAATCCAAGAGCTTTCCCGGAGAGGTGGGGTGTCTGCATTTGTCAATCGCGGTTTTATGTGTTTCTGTGAAAGTCCTCCGAGCCGTTAGTTAACACTTCCAAAACTCACATGGGCGCTTCATCGCAAGAGTGCAGAGGGTAAACCGGGCAAGGAAATTTTCACAGTATGTCTGATAATATTTTTTCTTACAGAGAAAGTCTTATTTGTTTTATTTCGGCTAGAATAAAAGCAGTTTTTATATAAAAAAATAAATAAAAAAAAACATGTTAAGGTCAAAATTATTAGCCCCTTGAAGTAATTTATTTCGATTGTTTACAGAACAAACCATCATTATACAATAACTTGTCTAATTACCCTAACCTGCCTAGTTAACCTAGTTAAGCCTTTAAATGTCACTTTAAGCTGTATAGAAGTGTCTTTAAAAATAGTAATAAAATATTATTTACTGTCATCATGGCAAAGATAAAATAAATCAGTTATTAGAAATGAGTTATTAAAACTATTATGTTTAGAAATGTGTTAAAAAAAACTTCTTTCCATTAAACAGAAATTGGAAAAAAAATAATAAACAGGGGGTGGGGGGCTTGGTGGCTAATATTTCGGACTTCAACTGTAAACATACATACCTTAAAATCTAAATATTAAAAACTTTTAAGGATTCAAGAAGCTGAAGACCGTTTAAAAGTCTTGTGCAAAGAACCTGGATGAGTACTGAGTGTGCTGAGTGGTAAAGTCTGGAAAGGAATACAGCTTCAGATACACACATCCCTCTTGTAGCTTAATGGAACATACATTCATTCATTTTCTTTATGGCTTAGTCCCTTTATTAATCCGGGGTTGCCAAAGCGGAATGAACCGCCAACTTATCCAGCACATGTTTTACGCAGCGGATGCCTTTCCAGCTGCAACCCATCTCTGGGAAATGGAATATAACAAAACCAGTGAAAATAAATGATATAGTTGGGCAAATTAATTCTGGTATCAACCCCTGTATGTTTTTGAATAATAACACAAATGCTCAAAATGTTTAGCCAACAATTAAGAGGCAGTTGTTTGTAGCCTGACTGGAAGAAAGTGATCAAGTAATTCAAAGTTATTTCTTGCTGTTGTTTCACTTTGTTTTAAATTCCATTTGAAACTATTTGCTCCTTTCGACTGTAAATTTAGATGGGGTAAGTTAAGGGTCATAGTGCTTGTTAAAAAACTGCATAATCACTGGTAAAATTTTGGCAGAGGTCTGTTGTTCTTCCTAAATTCAGCCACTGGGTGGCGCTATAATACTGATTGATTTTCTTTAAGTATTCCAGACACGCCTGCTATTTTATATTTGTTTTAATGTACTATTTATTCCTATTTATTATAACTTGTGAAAGAATAGACCTTAGTCAGATTTAACGTTATTGTGAATTTAACACAGATGAAAATAAGATCAAGGGATACACATACAGTCTTTAAAGTGTCATTTGCTATACAAAGGTCCCGTAGTTCACATTAATTTCATATCTCTTCTAGCTGGGTTTCTGCTGGCTTCAAATTTAAGACTTTTTAAGACCTTTTTAAGACCATGAAGTATGTAATTTCAGACTTATAGAGCTAAACGCTAAAGGTTTTTTAATAGCCCATAAGGAAAAAAAAAGGTACTTGCCCTAGCTAATATGATTTGCTTATAATTCTAATTAGTTATTTCTTAGCCACATATTTTAAATAATGTCAAAACAAGCAGACCCTAGTTATATACATATATTTTTTAGTTAACATTTAAAAAAAAAACTAAAACTAAATGTATGCACAACAGACTGTTCTAAAGGTTTTTTCAGATGTATTTGTTGGTGATTGGATGTGTGTTGGATCGATTGGGTAGCTTTACATAAACAAAGAAAAATTAAATTAAATTAAAATGTTTTTAGACCTACAAGACAATATTTCAGTCAATTTAAGACTTTTTAAGGCCTAAAATTTAGATGTTAAAATTAAGGACATTTTACGTCTTTTTAAGACCCCACGCATACCCTGTCTACAGAGTTTTGTTCCCCCAAATATGCAATATTTTATTTCAAGCAATACAATTGTTAAGGTTTTATTTAACTTTAACCCCTTGTGTATGAGTAATTCTATGCAAATGTCAACCTTGCCATGAAAAAATTATGTTTTAGCCAAAATAACGAAACCGTTTTTGCGTTTTATGTGCAAGCAAGTATTTTACAGTGCTTTAAAAATACTCAAAGATATCTCTGTTAATTTTTCAAACAATTATATGTAATTTACCAAAATCACACAAGTGTAAATTTCACAAAAGTCACATAACAAAGAGATGTCACATCCATAACAAAGCTTTTCCTCATAAATGCAAAAAATGTCAACTAAATTAAAATCAATAATTTTTGTTCTATAGTGAGCTGACTTTTATCCTTTTGATTAGCTTTATTTCGTTTGGGTTGTGCAATTTAATTCACAGAATTTCTACAAAATATGTTGTCTACTGTAAACTCACTTTTTTCATCACATCCATAATGCATGTTTTTTCCACATTTAAAATATAACAAGTATATAATAAATATTTACAGATTGATATTTTTCTGGTCCCATAACCCTGTGGTTAGTTGTTTTGGAAAATCTAAACAGATGTTTCAATATAATATTAGCATACTTTCTCTATGAATTTATGTTTTGAGATTTTACTGCAAATGTCACATCTGTGATGCTGGAATTGCTTGTATAGGTAATGTATTGCTATCAAACACTAGATAATCAATTTAAATCGCACTAATTGATTTTGTACGTTCAGATTATATAGTCAGCAGGTTTACATAAATATTTAAAATCCGAGCAGTTAAAATGAGTAGATATGAGTATGTGTTGTAGCCTAATTTATTCTCTACCCCCTGCATGCTCACTCTGCCTCTCACTGTGATAAAGATGATATGGCTGGATAGATGTTAAGAGTGTGTCTGTCTGTGGTAAAGAGGCTGCTTGAGCTTCTTATCAGTTCCTGCTTTTTCCTCTTATGACCCAGACAGACTGGAGAGCCCCACTTCAGCTGCCTGCCCTCCCCAGGAGGAGTGCACCCTGCTGGGCCAACACTCCATCGTTATACCCTTATCTCCACCTGTGGAGGAATTCTCCAGCCATATAAGCCGTTGTCTTACTACTGTGTGCATGTCAGACAAGGCCAAGTGTGCTGTGGTCCATGTCTGAATGCGTATGTAGGGAGGAAAGCTAAATTTGTGGTTATATGTGACTGCATTTGTAGCAATGGGTTGCTCTTTCAGTTTGGGAAACTCAGTTTTAAATGGACTTTTAATGGCAAGAGGTTTGTTTGGCTTTGCGCTTTTTTTTAATCCATCATGTTACTTGCTATTTTAACATGAAATTAGGATCACATCTATGGACAAAACTGCTTTGAGATCAGAATGTTTTGAGATTATTTTCCCTTTATATTCCCTACAGTACAGTAAAATTCCATATGGCTGCAGAAATACTTGTTGTTGCTTGTGTTTTTTGCGGTCTGCTTAAAAGTAATTGGTTAATTCCAATAAACTGAATATTTGAACTGTGAGGCTCATTAAGCAACACGGGGAATAGAAAAAAGGTGGACACTAAGATGCTTTAATGAAGGATGCATGTCTCCTGTCCTGTAAAGATGTTAAAGATTCTCATCTCTGTCAGACTTTGATGCTTTAAGACTCCATTTTTATAGACTGTTTGGACTGATAATCTCTGTTTACAAGCTTTACCTTTATTTACAGCGCTGTTTACGAGCTATTCTTCCTCTGAGTATTGGGAAAGTGAGCAGGAAGGAGGAGGGAGAGCGGGAGATGAGAGGAGAGAAGAGGAAAAGAGCATTTGTTGAGGAATGCAAAGTGGTGATGGGCAGGTTATGGTGTCTGTGTGTGAGCGAGCGTATATTGCAGATTGTAAAACTAGGAAAGTCATGAGAAGGTTAAGAGCCGTTTTGTACTTCACTTCCCCAGGAAAGCCATGATGGATCAAAGAGGGGGTCTGTGTGGTCTTCGGTCTAACTCTGACTTTGGTGCTGATGCTTTTTGTATAATTAAAACCTGCTTCTTTTCTCTGTGATAGTGGCCTGAACTGTTTACTCTTCTTGAGCTCACACACTTCTGATTACTGCATTCCAAATGGGATTAATCCATCTCTGAAGAGCAACCATGACAGCAAATTAAAGAGTCATTCCAAACCTAACTTTCAAACCTGGCCAATGGACTCTTTGGATTGAATGATTTTAGTAATGGATTCTTTTTACCTTCATGTCTCTCATGGTGCATGTGAAAATTTTACTCAGAACATCCAAAATAGTGTAAAGCTGCGTTCCAAGGAACAGTTTTTCTGGTCCTTAATCCATTTGAACTTCTCATTCTGGAGTGTAAATCCTTCAAATGGATTAAAAGTTCTTCTGAATGGAGCACAGCCTTATTAATGATTGTGATAATGAGTGGATGATTGATGGCAATTCGATGATAGAGTCAATCTCTTTCAACTCAGGCCAGCTAGTAGAAACTTCAGCAGGCGCACAAACAAATATTGCTAGAGGGTGTCTTTAGCATCTTTGTTTGCGGGATCCAATGCCCAAGATGCCAGTTTGAGTCCCTTTCGGAGTGGTGCAAGTAGATCTGGTTGGGATATGTTGGTGCCGTGACCCGGAGAGGAAGGATTTTTAAAGGGTTAAGTGTAACAGTTAGGAGGAGCAGTGTTAAGTCTACTGGCCTCTAGAGATGCTTTAGAGACTTTTGTCTTTAGTGTCCTGGTAGCATGTAAAACCTACCAATTTGGAGACACCAGATTGAATCGTGCCAAAATAAGTATGTGTAGTGGTAGTGGCATTGTCTATATAGATATCTCACTCTCTCACTTTCCTTTGGCTTAGTCTTTGATTTATCAGGCATCACCACAGTGGATTGAACCACCAATTACTCTGACATTTGTTTTTTTTTATGCAGTAAATGCTCTTCCAGCGGCAACTCAGCACTGAGCATATACTTACTCTCGAGCATCCAAACACTCATAGACTAAACTTTTGTTTATCCAAGTCACCTATACCGCTTATTTAGTTTATCCTGTTTACCATCACTGTGCTGATATGTCAGTAATGACAGTGAAATTCTGAATGAGACGTATGTAGCAGTAATATAATCTGATCCCTGCCTTTGAGTGTACAACTTTTTCAGTGATTTGAGCAGTTTTCTCTTCTTGAACGGACCCTTATTTCCATTACACAATGATTTTTAGCTGATTCTTCCATCACTGGTATATCTGAGCTCATCTCTCTTGCTCATTTTCCAGCGATTGCTGTTTGAGCTGATCCTCTTTGCAATTAAACAATTTGAACTGATCTTTGTGTCAGATAGAGTAATTTGATCTAACGTCTTTAATCTTCTCTGTTGGACAGTAACTAATCCTTTTATAAATGGTTCCCAGAGGTTTATGTGGTTAAATATGAATGCAATCAAACATTGTTTTATTATGCACCAAATCATTGGCAACTAATGGGAACCAGCTGATAATCACTTTTCCTTAACCTTCCAATGTCTTCGTCTAAATACAGCTCTAAGTAAAGAGCTGCCAGGAGAGATGGCCCAGTTGACTGACCATCAGTCAGATCTGGTTCAATAGTCAGTTGACTGTTTAATTATTGTTTGTTTTCTTTGTTTTAGGCCAATCTCTGTTTCAGTGTTCTGACAATTTGTTCTACCTTGTAAGATTGTCATACCGCCCCTTCAAACATATGTATGACAAAATACGCTGCCCATTAGACTGTGCTACTGGTGTAAATTTTGAGGTAATATCATCCTAGCCTAACTCCAACCTCAGAACAATTCAAATATAGTGTTGGTAGCATCTAAAGCAGCGTCACCACACTCAGTGTTCTGCAGATTTAAGCTCCAACCTTAATCAAACACACTTGAACAAACTAGTCAAGCTCTTACCACTGCAGGTATGCTTGAAACAAAGTCTGTATCCAAAATCACCCCTATACCCTTAAAAAGGGCACTATTTGAGGGAGTTACAATTTCTAGTGGTTCAATTAAATTAAATTGATGTTTATTTATATAGCGTTAGTTAGATAGATTAGGTAGATTGTGTCAAAGCAGCTAAACATAGTTCTAGTAAAGTCCATATTTCAGAGTTGAAGTTCAGTTTAGTTCAGTTCAGTGTGGTTCAAATTTTACTACTAAAAGTTCAAACACTGAAGAGCAAATCCATCCATGTGCAGCTCCACAAGCCCTGATCCGAAAAAGCCAGTGGCGAGAAAAAACTGGACTGTAGAGAAAAAACCTCTAGAGAAACCAGGCTCAAACTTCCTACTGTATGTGAAGCCGCAGTCTAGGCGCCGGAGGCTGAAGAAGCTGGACGTCCATCGTGGTGTCTGAAATCATAGTGGGCATTCTGAAGTGCACTCAATCAGTTCCAGAATGCACCGCAATAAGGAGTGTACAACCAAAAGCTCCTTTAAGGCAAGTAATTTCACTTGGCGGCCATATTTGAAACGCCTCTCGGCCAGTATGCTTGAATGGGGAGTTCTATTTGAATGGGGAAACATCAATTTGTCCAAAATTGCTTGCCAAGCTTACAATTAAATTTCAAAACAGGAATCGCCAATACATTAAACAACAATTGTCTCTTTAGTTTCATTTCTAAACGTTCAAATCACACAAACTCTGCAGAAATTTAAGCCTGGTCCGAGCCCCTGCCCAGAGAACCGTCAGTCTATAGCAATTGATGATTGGCTCCTGTACTAGAACGCGGGGCTTCATTTGCCAAATTGATCATTACACTTTCCCCATTCAAATCTATGATGCTATGTCTTGTGTATTCTATAGTTTTGAGTACAACCCTGATACCCTCCATTCAACGAATTTTCAACTAGCAAAGCACAAACAAAAGGGAATCGGTTCACTGAGTGCTCAATTCACTTACTTGTTTTTATTCACTCCTTTAAATTGAGTATATTTGGTAGATTAATATAGCAAATATTGAAGGGGTTATAGATATTGAAGGCTTGACTGAAATAATTAGCCTAAAAAGCCTAACCGCTAATGCTAACACTGACTCTATGGCAGTATGCAGGGAAGGAGGGCAGAACCTGTTATGTGATCAGCTAAAACGTTCTTCACATGAGTGTAAGAGAAGTAAGCATTACAGGTTTTCCAGTGGTAATACAACTTCCTCTCCCACATAGGAAGAAAATATCTGCTTGAAACTTTCAGGCAGCTGTGTTGGGGCAAATTGGAGCTAAACTAAGAACCAAGTTTAGGGACCCCTGATCTAAAAAATATCAGGGCACTGGACACTGGTGTGGCGACACGGTGGCTCAGTGGTTAGCACTGTCACCTCACAGGTAGAAGGTCGCTGGTTTGAGTCCCAGCTGGCCCAGTTGGCATTTCTGTGTGGAGTTTGCATGCTCTCCCCGTGTTTGCTAGGGTTTTCTCTGCGTGCTCCGGTTTCCCCCATATAGGTGAATTGAATAAACTAAATTGGCTGTATGTGTGTGAATGAGTGTGTATGGATGTTTCCCAGTATTGGGTTGCAGCGGGAAGGGCATCCGCTGTGTAAAACATATGCTGGATAAGTTGGCGGTTCATTCCGCTGTGGTGACCACTGATGAATAAAGGGACTAAGCCGAAGGGAAATTAATGTATGATTCAAAGGACTTGCACTCAAAAATTTGATGAAATCCGTAAGCAGACATGAACTGTTTCAGAATTGATCTACATTTCAGTGAAAGTGAGTTGATTGTTATCTTTCCTTGAACTGATGTGTTTGTCAGTGATCCCTCTCTTTTGGGCTGATTTTAGCTGATCCTCCTCTCTTCGACCGTGATCTTTCTCCTGCATAGTTCAGACTCTCTCTGTGACAGTGACTGATCCCTCTTCCATGCAACTCTCTCTTGTCTCTTTTCAGCTCTAATAGATGGTAAACGTCTGTGTGAACAGAGCAGTGGGATCCAGAGCAGAAAAAAAAATGTTTACAACTCTGTGATCTATCGACCATTAACAACAGGCTTAAAGCAGCCAAGCCACATATCTCAGCATAACTCTAGTCTGCACACCATGGAGAATATCACTGCATGATGGATTCACCAGTGTAAATGAGAGTGCT